>NW_027195087.1:0-60000 GCF_038502225.1 Cherax quadricarinatus
ACAAAGTTCTACACAACAAAGTTCTACACAACAAAGTTCTACACTACAAAGTTCTACACAACAAAGTTCTACACAACAAAGTTCTACACTACAAAGTTCTACACTACAAAGTTCTACACTACAAAGTTCTACACTACAAAGTTCTACACTACAAAGTTCTACACTACAAAGTTCTACACAACAAAGTTCTACACTACAAAGTTCTACACAACAAAGTTCTACACTACACAACAAAGTTCTACAAACTACAAAGTTCTACACTACAAAGTTCTACACTACAAAGTTCTACACTACAAAGTTCTACACTACAAAGTTCTACAAAATAAAGTTCTACAAAGTTCTTCACTACAAAGTTCTACACTACAAAGTTCTTCACTACAAAGTTCTACACTACAAAGTTCTACACTACAAAGTTCTACACTACAAAGTTCTACACTACAAAGTTCTTCACTACAAAGTTCTACACTACAAAGTTCTACACTACAAAGTTCTACACTACAAAGTTCTACACTACAAAGTTCTTCACTACAAAGTTCTACAAAGTTCTACACTACAAAGTTTTACACCACAAAGTTCTACACTACAAAGTTCTACACTACAAAGTTCTACACAACAAAGTTCTACACTACAAAGTTCTACAAAGTTCTACACTACAAAGTTCTACACTACAAAGTTCTACACTACAAAGTTCTACACAACAAAGTTCTACACTACAAAGTTCTACACTACAAAGTTCTACACAACAAAGTTCTACACTACAAAGTTCTACACTACAAAGTTCTACACTACAAAGTTCTACACTACAAAGTTCTACACTACAAAGTTCTACACAACAAAGTTCTCTACAAAGTTCTACAAAGTTCTTCACTACAAAGTTCTACACTACAAAGTTCTACACTACAAAGTTCTACACTACAAAGTTCTACACTACAAAGTTCTACACTACAAAGTTCTACACTACAAAGTTCTACACAACAAAGTTCTACACTACAAAGTTCTACACTACAAAGTTCTACACTACAAAGTTCTACACTACAAAGTTCTACACTACAAAGTTCTACACTACAAAGTTCTACACTACAAAGTTCTACACAACAAAGTTCTACACAACAAAGTTCTACACAACAAAGTTCTACACAACAAAGTTCTACACTACAAAGTTCTACACAACAAAGTTCTACACAACAAAGTTCTACACAACAAAGTTCTACACTACAAAGTTCTACACTACAAAGTTCTACACTACAAAGTTCTACACTACAAAGTTCTACACTACAAAGTTCTACACTACAAAGTTCTACACTACAAAGTTCTACACTACAAAGTTCTACACTACAAAGTTCTACACTACAAAGTTCTACACAACAAAGTTCTACACTACAAAGTTCTACACTACAAAGTTCTACAAACTACAAAGTTCTACACTACAAAGTTCTACACAACAAAGTTCTACACAACAAAGTTCTACACTACAAAGTTCTACACTACAAAGTTCTCTTCTACAAACTACAAACTACAAAGTTCTACACTACAAAGTTCTACACTACAAAGTTCTACACTACAAAGCTCTACACTACAAAGTTCTACTTTACAAAGTTCTACACTACAAAGCTCTACACTACAAAGTCTACACTACAAAAGCTCTACACTACAAAGTTCTACACTACAAAGTTCTACAAAGTTCAAAGTTACACTACAAAGTTCTACACTACAAAGTTCTACACTACAAAGTTTCTACAAAGTTCTACACTACAAAGTTCTACAACAAAGTTCTACACAACAAAGTTCTACACAACAAAGTTCTACACACAAAGTTCTACACTACAAAGTTCTACACTACAAAGTTCTACACACAAAGTTCTACACTACAAAGTTCTACACTACAAAGTTCTACACTACAAAGTTCTACACTACAAAGTTCTACACTACAAAGTTCTACACAACAAAGTTCTACACTACAAAGTACAAAGTTCTACACAACAAAGTTCTACACAACAAAGTTCTACACAACAAAGTTCTACACAGTTCTACAAAGTTCTACACTACAAAGTTCTACACTACAAAGTCTCTACACTACAAAGTTCTACACTACAAAGTTCTACACTACAAAGTTCTCTACAAAGTTCTACACTACAAAGTTCTACACTACAAAGTTCTACACAACAAAGTTCTACACTACAAAGTTCTAGTTCACACTACAAAGTTCTACAACTACAAAGTTCTACACTACAAAGTTCTACACAACAAAGTTCTACACTACAAAGTTCTACAAACTACAAAGTTCTACACTACAAAGTTCTACAAAGTTCTACACTACAAAGTTCTACACTACAAAGTTCTACACTACAAAGTTCTACACAACAAAGTTCTACAAAGTTCTACACTACAAAATTCTACACTACAAAGTTCTACACTACAAAGTTCTACACTACAAAGTTCTACACTACAAAGTTCTACACTACAAAGTTCTACACTACAAAGTTCTACACTACAAAGTTCTACACTACAAAGTTCTACAAAGTTCTACACAACAAAGTTCTACACTACAAAGTTCTACACTACAAAGTTCTACACTACAAAGTTCTACACAACAAAGTTCTACACTACAAAGTTCTACACTACAAAGTTCTACACTACAAAGTTCTACACTACAAAGTTCTACACTACAAAGTTCTACACTACAAAGTTCTACACTACAAAGTTCTACACTACAAAGTTCTACACTACAAAGTTCTACACTACAAAGTTCTACACTACAAAGTTCTACACTACAAAGTTCTACACTACAAACTACAAAGTTCTACACAACAAAGTTCTACACTACAAAGTTCTACACAACAAAGTTCTACGCTACAAAGTTCTACACTACAAAGTTCTACCTACAAACTACAAAGTTCTACACAACAAAGTTCTACACCACAAAGTTCTACACTACAAAGTTCTACACTACAAAGTTCTACACTACAAAGTTCTACACTACAAAGTTCTACACAACAAAGTTCTACACTACAAAGTTCTACACTACAAAGTTCTACACTACAAAGTTCTACACTACAAAGTTCTACACTACAAAGTTCTACACTACAAAGTTCTACACTACAAAGTTCTACACAACAAAGTTCTACACTACAAAGTTCTACTACAAACTACAAAGTTCTACACTACAAAGTTCTACACTACAAAGTTCTACACTACAAACTACACAACAAAGTTCTACAAAGTTCTACACTACAAAGTTCTACACTACAAAGTTCTACACTACAAAGTTCTACACTACAAAGTTCTACACTACAAAGTTCTACACTACAAAGTTCTACACTACAAAGTTCTACACAACAAAGTTCTACACTACAAAGTTCTACACTACAAAGTTCTACACAACAAAGTTCTACACAACAAAGTTCTACACTACAAAGTTCTACACAACAAAGTTCTACACTACAAAGTTCTACACTACAAAGTTCTACACAACAAAGTTCTACACTACAAAGTTCTACACTACAAAGTTCTACACAACAAAGTTCTACACTACAAAGTTCTACACAACAAAGTTCTACACAATAAAGTTCTACACTACAAAGTTCTACACAACAAAGTTCTACACTACAAAGTTCTACACAACAAAGTTCTACACTACAAAGTTCTACACAACAAAGTTCTACACTACAAAGTTCTACACTACAAAGTTCTACACTACAAAGTTCTACACTACAAAGTTCTACACTACAAAGTTCTACACTACAAAGTTCTACACTACAAAGTTCTACACAACAAAGTTCTACACTACAAAGTTCTACACTACAAAGTTCTACACAACAAAGTTCTACACTACAAAGTTCTACACTACAAAGTTCTACACTACAAAGTTCTACACTACAAAGTTCTTCACTACAAAGTTCTACACAACAAAGTTCTACACTACAAAGTTCTACACTACAAAGTTCTACACTACAAAGTTCTACACTACAAAGTTCTACACTACAAAGTTCTACACTACAAAGTTCTACACTACAAAGTTCTACACTACAAAGTTCTACAATACAAAGTTCTACACAATAAATTTCTACACCACAAAGTTCTACACTACAAAGTTCTACACAACAAAGTTCTACACAACAAAGTTCTACACTACAAAGTTCTACACAACAAAGTTCTACACTACAAAGTTCTACACAATAAAGTTCTACACAACAAAGTTCTACACAACAAAGTTCTACACTACAAAGTTCTACACTACACAACAAAGTTCTCTACAAACTACAAAGTTCTACAAAGTTCTACACTACAAAGTTCTACGCAACAAAGTTCTACACTACAAAGTTCTACACTACAAAGTTCTACACTACAAAGTTCTACACAACAAAGTTCTACACTACAAAGTTCTACAAAGTTCTACACAACAAAGTTCTACACTACAAAGTTCTACACTACAAAGTTCTTCTACAAAGTTCACTACAAAGCTCTACACTACAAAGTTCTACACTACAAAGTTCTACACTACAAAGTTCTACACTACAAAGTTCTACACTACAAAGTTCTACACTACAAAGTTCTACACTACAAAGCTCTACACTACACTACAAAGTTCTACACTACAAAGTTCTACACTACAAAGTTCTACACTACAAAGTTCTACAAAGTTCTACACTACAAACTTCTACACTACAAAGTTCTACACAACAAAGTTCTACACTACAAAGTTCTACACTACAAAGTTCTACACTACAAAGTTCTACACTACAAAGTTCTACACTACAAAGTTCTTCTACACAAAGTTCTACACTACAAAGTTCTACAAAGTTCTACACTACAAAGTTCTGCACTACAAAGTTCTACACTACAAAGTTCTTCACAACAAAGTTCTACACTACAAAGTTCTACACTACAAAGTTCTACACTACAAAGTTCTACACTACAAAGTTCTACACAACAAAGTTCTACACTACAAAGTTCTACACTACAAAGTTCTACACTACAAAGTTCTACACTACAAAGTTCTACACAACAAAGTTCTACACTACAAAGTTCTACACTACAAAGTTCTACACTACAAAGTTCTACACTACAAAGTTCTACACTACAAAGTTCTACACAACAAAGTTCTACACTACAAAGTTCTACACTACAAAGTTCTACACTACAAAGTTCTACACAACAAAGTTCTACACTACAAAGTTCTACACTACAAAGTTCTACACTACAAAGTTCTACACTACAAAGTTCTACACTACAAAGTTCTACACTACAAAGTTCTACTCTACAAAGTTCTACACTACAAAGTTCTACACTACAAAGTTCTACACTACAAAGTTCTACTCTACAAAGTTCTACACTACAAAGTTCTACACTACAAAGTTCTACACTACAAAGTTCTACACTACAAAGTTCTACACTACAAAGTTCTACACTACAAAGTTCTACTCTACAAAGTTCTACACTACAAAGTTCTACACAACAAAGTTCTACACTACAAAGTTCTACTCTACAAAGTTCTACACAACAAAGTTACACTAGTTCTACAACAAAGTTCTACACAACAAAGTTCTACACTACAAAGTTCTACACTACAAAGTTCTACACAACAAAGTTCTACACTACAAAGTTCTACACTACAAAGTTCTACACTACAAAGTTCTACACTACAAAGTTCTACACTACAAAGTTCTACACTACAAAGTTCTACACTACAAAGTTCTACAATACAAAGTTCTACACTACAAAGTTCTACACTACAAAGTTCTACACTACAAAGTTCTACACTACAAAGTTCTACACTACAAAGTTCTACACTACAAAGTTCTACACTACAAAGTTCTACACAACAAAGTTCTACACTACAAAGTTCTACACTACAAAGTTCTACACTACAAAGTTCTACACTACAAAGTTCTTCACTACACAACAAAGTTCTACAAAGTTCAACAAAGTTCTACACTACAAAGTTCTACACTACAAAGTTCTACTACACTACAAAGTTCTACACTACAAAGTTCTACACTACAAAGTTCTACACTACAAAGTTCTACACTACAAAGTTCTACAAAGTTCTACACTACAAAGTTCTACACAACAAAGTTCTACACTACAAAGTTCTACAAAGTTCTACAAAGTTCTACACTACAAAGTTCTACACAACAAAGTTCTACAATACAAAGTTCTACACTACAAAGTTCTACACTACAAAGTTCTACAAAGTTCTACAAAGTTCTACACTACAAAGTTCACACTACAAAGTTCTACACTACAAAGTTCTACACTACAAAGTTCTACAAAGTTCTACAAAGTTCTACACTACAAAGTTCTACACTACAAAGTTCTACACTACAAAGTTCTACACTACAAAGTTCTACACAACAAAGTTCTACACTACAAAGTTCTACACTACAAAGTTCTACACTACAAAGTTCTACACTACAAAGTTCTACACTACAAAGTTCTACACTACAAATTTCTACACAACAAAGTTCTACACTACAAAGTTCTACACTACAAAGTCTCTACAAAGTTCTACACAACAAAGTTCTACACAACAAAGTTCTACAAAGTTCTACAAAGTTCTACTCTACAAAGTTCTACAATACAAAGTTCTACACTACAAAGTTCTACACTACAAAGTTCTACACTACAAAGTTCTTCACAACAAAGTTCTTCACAACATAGTTCACACTACAAAGTTCTACACAACAAAGTTCTACACTACAAAGTTCTACACTACAAAGTTCTACACTACAAAGTTCTACACTACAAAGTTCTACAAAGTTCTACAAACTACAAAGTTCTACACAACAAAGTTCTACACTACAAAGTTCTACTCTACAAAGTTCTACACAACAAAGTTCTACACTACAAAGTTCTACTCTACAAAGTTCTACACAATAAAGTTCTACACTACAAAGTTCTACACTACAAAGTTCTACACTACAAAGTTCTACTCTACAAAGTTCTACACTACAAAGTTCTACACTACAAAGTTCTACTCTACAAAGTTCTACTCTACAAAGTTCTACACTACAAAGTTCTACACTACAAAGTTCTACTCTACAAAGTTCTACACTACAAAGTTCTACTCTACAAAGTTCTACACTACAAAGTTCTACACTACAAAGTTCTACACTACAAAGTTCTACTCTACAAAGTTCTACACTACAAAGTTCTACACTACAAAGTTCTACACTACAAAGTTCTACACTACAAAGTTCTACACTACAAAGTTCTACACAACAAAGTTCTACACTACAAAGTTCTACACTACAAAGTTCTACACTACAAAGTTCTACACTACAAAGTTCTACACTACAAAGTTCTTCACTACAAAGTTCTACACTACAAAGTTCTACACTACAAAGTTCTACACTACAAAGTTCTACACTACAAAGTTCTACACTACAAAGTTCTACACTACAAAGTTCTACACTACAAAGTTCTACACTACAAAGTTCTACACTACAAAGTTCTACACTACAAAGTTCTACACAACAAAGTTCTACACTACAAAGTTCTACACTACAAAGTTCTACACTACAAAGTTCTACACAACAAAGTTCTACACAATAAAGTTCTACACTACAAAGTTCTACACAACAAAGTTCTACACAACAAAGTTCTACACTACAAAGTTCTACTTTACAAAGTTCTACACTACAAAGCTCTACACTACAAAGTTCTACACTACAAAAGCTCTACACTACAAAGTTCTACATAAAGCTCTACACTACAAAAGCTCTACACTACAAAGCTCTACACTACAAAGTTCTACACTACAAAAGCTCTACACTACAAAGTTCTACATAAAGCTCTACACTACAAAAGCTCTACACTACAAAGTTCTACACTACAAAGTTCTACACTACAAAGTTCTACACTACAAAGTTCTACACTACAAAGTTCTACACTACAAAGTTCTACACTACAAAGTTCTACACTACAAAGTTCTACACTACAAAGTTCTACACAACAAAGTTCTACACTACAAAGTTCTACACTACAAAGTTCTACACTACAAAGTTCTACACTACAAAGTTCTACACTACAAAGTTCTACACTACAAAGTTCTACACTACAAAGTTCTACACTACAAAGTTCTACACAACAAAGTTCTACACTACAAAGTTCTACACAACAAAGTTCTACACAACAAAGTTCTACACTACAAAGTTCTACACAATAAAGTTCTACACCACAAAGTTCTACACTACAAAGTTCTACACTACAAAGTTCTACAAAGTTCTACACTACAAAGTTCTACAGTTCTACACAAAGTTCTACACTACAAAGTTCTACAAAGTTCTACACAACAAAGTTCTACACAACAAAGTTCTACACTACAAAGTTCTACACTACAAAGTTCTACACTACAAAGTTCTACACTACAAAGTTCTACACTACAAAGTTCTACACTACAAAGTTCTACACAACAAAGTTCTACACAACAAAGTTCTACACTACAAAGTTCTACACTACAAAGTTCTACACTACAAAGTTCTACACTACAAAGTTCTACACTACAAAGTTCTTCACAGCAAAGTTCTACACAACAAAGTTCTACACTACAAAGTTCTACACTACAAAGCTCTACACTACAAAGTTCTACACAATAAAGTTCTACACCACAAAGTACAAAGTTCTACACTACAAAGTTCTACACTACAAAGTTCTACACTACAAAGTTCTACACAACAAAGTTCTACACAACAAAGTTCTACACTACAAAGTTCTACACTACAAAGTTCTACACTACAAAGTTCTACACTACAAAGTTCTACACTACAAAGTTCTACACTACAAAGTTCTACACAACAAAGTTCTACACTACAAAGTTCTACACTACAAAGTTCTACACTACAAAGTTCTACACTACAAAGTTCTACACTACAAAGTTCTACACAACAAAGTTCTACACTACAAAGTTCTACACAACAAAGTTCTACACTACAAAGTTCTACACAGTTCTACACTACAAAGTTCTACACTACAAAGTTCTACACTACAAAGTTCTACACAACAAAGTTCTACACTACAAAGTTCTACACAACAAAGTTCTACACTACAAAGTTCTACACTACAAAGTTCTACACTACAAAGTTCTACACTACAAAGTTCTACACAACAAAGTTCTACACTACAAAGTTCTACACTACAAAGTTCTACACTACAAAGTTCTACACAACACTACAAAGTTCTCTACAAACACAACAAAGTTCTACACAACAAAGTTCTACACTACAAAGTTCTACACTACAAAGTTCTACACTACAAAGTTCTACACAACAAAGTTCTACACAACAAAGTTCTACACAACAAAGTTCTACACTACAAAGTTCTACAGTACAAAGTTCTACACAACAAAGTTCTACACTACAAAGTTCTACACCACAAAGTTCTACACTACAAAGTTCTACACTACAAAGCTCTACACAACAAAGTTCTACACTACAAAGTTCTACACCACAAAGTTCTACACTACAAAGTTCTACACTACAAAGTTCTGCACAACAAAGTTCTACACTACAAAGTTCTACACTACAAAAGCTCTACACTACAAAGTTCTACACTACAAAAGCTCTACACTACAAAGTTCTACACTACAAAGCTCTACACTACAAAGTTCTACACTACAAAGCTCTACACTACAAAGTTCTACACTACAAAGTTCTACACTACAAAGTCCTACACTACAAAGCTCTACACTACAAAGTTCTACACTACAAAGTTCTACACTACAAAGTTCTACACTACAAAGCTCTACACTACAAAGTTCTACACTACAAAGTTCTACACTACAAAGTTCTACACTACAAAGTTCTACACTACAAAGTCCTACACTACAAAGTTCTACACTACAAAGTTCTACACTACAAAGCTCTACACTACAAAGCTCTACACTACAAAGCTCTACACTACAAAGTTCTACTTTACAAAGTTCGACACTACAAAGCTCCACAAGCCAAAGCTCTTCATACCAGAAGCTCTACTCTACAAGCTCTACATTCCAAAGCTCTACACACTACTAAGCTCTACACTTCAAGCGTCTAATGTACGAGGCTGTACTTGCGATAGCTCTACCTGGAGTGGAAGGTAAAGCTCTACACAGAGTGAAAAATAAATTGACAAAACTCTATACCTATTAGAACATGACTCAGCAAAGCTCTACAAGACAAAACTCTGCTTAGATTTAAGCCTAACTTAAATCTCTACGTATATTAAGAAAGCAAAGCTCTACACAAATAAAAAAGAACTTAAGAAAGCTCTACATATATTAAAGACAAGTTAGCAAAGCTCTACACGACAAAACTCTACACAGAGAAACCTAAAACAAGAAAGCTCTAAACATTAAAACCTAACTGAAAACTCTATACATATTAAAACCTATCTTAAGGAAACTCTAAAAGTCAGAGCTCCAGATTCCAGAGCTCTTTAAGCCAGGCCTCCAGAGCTCTACAAGCCAGAGCTCGAGGCCACAGCTCTACAAGCCAGAGCTCCAGATTCCAGAGCTCTTAAAGACAGACCTCCAGAGCTCTACAAGCCAGACCTTGAGGCCAGAGCTCTACAAGCCAGAGCTCCAGAGGCCAGAGCTCCTGAGGCCACAGCTCGAGGCCAGAGCTCTACAAGCCAGAGCTCCAATGGCCAGAACTCTACAAGCCAGAGCTCCATAGGCCAGAACTCTACAAGCCAGAGATCCATAGGCCAGAACTCTACAAGCCAGAGATCCATAGGCCAGAACTCTACAAGCCAGAGATCCATAGGCCAGAACTCTACAAGCCAGAGCTCCAGAGGCCAGAGCTCCAGAGGCCAGAACTCTACAAACCAGAGCTCTACAAGCCAGAGCTCTACCGGCCAGAGATGCACCCACCTTAAAGGTATAAGTGCCGGGCTTAACGTCGGTAATATCGATCCACTGACAGTCAATGTTGTAAGCGTAAGTGTCGGTACAGCCGGGACTGATCCCCTGATCACCGTAGTTAGCACACTTGAACACTGGTGACACCCCCGGCAGGCAGTTGTTGTCCTCCAGGCAGAAAGATGCCTTATGTCCCTCTGCTATACGGCTGCCCGAGGCATCAATGATGTCGTAGTGGGCAAATACCTCCATACTGTGGTAGTGCCTGGGGGGGGGTAGAGCTTTAGTGGGGGACTCTACTTACACACCACCAGACTCTACTTACACTCCACCAGACTCTACTTACACACCACCAGACTCTGCTTACACTCCACCAGACTCTGCTTACACACCACCAGACTCTGCTTACACTCCACCAGACTCTGCTTACACTCCACCAGACTCTGCTTACACTCCACCAGACTCTGCTTACACTCCACCAGACTCTGCTTACACTCCACCAGACTCTGCTTACACTCCACCAGACTCTACTTACACACCACCAGACTCTGCTTACACTCCACCAGACTCTGCTTACACTTCACCAGACTCTGCTTACACTCCACCAGACTCTGCCTACACACCACCAGACTCTGCTTACACTCCACCAGACTCTGCTTACACTCCACCAGACTCTGCTTACACTCCACCAGACTCTGCTTACACTCCACCAGACTCTACTTACACACCACCAGACTCTGCTTACACACCACCAGACTCTGCTTACACTCCACCAGACTCTGCTTACACTCCACCAGACTCTGCTTACACTCCACCAGACTCTGCTTACACACCACCAGACTCTGCTTACACACCACCAGACTCTGCTTACACTCCACCAGACTCTGCTTACACTCCACCAGACTCTACTTACACTCCACCAGACTCTGCTTACACTCCACCAGACTCTGCTTACACTCCACCAGACTCTGCTTACACTCCACCAGACTCTGCTTACATACCACCAGACTCTACTTACACACCACCAGACTCTGCTTACACTCCACCAGACTCTGCTTACACTCCACCAGACTCTGCTTACACACCACCAGACTCTGCTTACACACCACCAGACTCTACTTACACACCACCAGACTCTGCTTACACACCACCAGACTCTGCTTACACACCACCAGACTCTGCTTACACTCCACCAGACTCTGCTTACACACCACCAGACTCTACTTACACTCCACCAGACTCTACTTACACACCACCAGACTCTGCTTACACTCCACCAGACTCTGCTTACACACCACCAGACTCTGCTTACACACCACCAGACTCTGCTTACACACCACCAGACTCTGCTTACACTCCACCAGACTCTGCTTACACACCACCAGACTCTGCTTACACACCACCAGACTCTGCTTACACTCCACCAGACTCTACTTACACACCACCAGACTCTACTTACACACCACCAGACACTACTTACACTCCACCAGACTCTGCTTACACTCCACCAGACTCTGCTTACACACCACCAGACTCTGCTTACACTCCACCAGACTCTGCTTACACTCCACCAGACTCTGCTTACACTCCACCAGATTGTGCTTACACACCACCAGACTCTGCTTACACTCCACCAGACTCTGCTTACACTCCACCAGATTGTGCTTACACACCACCAGACTCTGCTTACACTCCACCAGACTCTACTTACACACCACCAGACTCTGCTTACACACCACCAGACTCTGCTTACACACCACCAGACTCTGCTTACACTCCACCAGACACTGCTTACACTCCACCAGACTCTACTTACACTCCACCAGACTCTGCTTACACACCACCAGACTCTACTTACACACCAAACTCTACTTACACACCACCAGACTCTACTTACACACACACAAGTCTCTACTTACACACCACCAGACTCTACTTACACACACACCAAACTCTACTTACACACCACCAGACTCTGCTTACACACCACCAGACTCTGCTTACACTCCACCAGACTCTACTTACACACCACCAGGCTCTACTTACACACCACCAGACTCTACTTACACACCACCAGACTCTACTTACACACCACCAGACTCTACTTACACTCCACCAGACTCTACTTACACACCACCAGGCTCTACTTACACACACCAGACTCTACTTACACACACCAGACTCTACTTACACACCACCAGACTCTACTTACACACCACCAGACTCTACTTACACACCACCAGACTCTACTTACACACACCAGACTCTACTTACACACCACCAGACTCTTCTTACACACCACCAGACTCTACTTACACACACCAGACTCTACTTACACACCACCAGACTCTTCTTACACACCACCAGACTCTTCTTACACACCACCAGACTCTACTTACACACACCAGACTCTACTTACACACCACCAGACTCTTCTTACACACCACCAGACTCTACTTACGCACCACCAGACTCTTCTTACACACCACCAAACTCTACTTATACACAACCAATCTCTACTTACACACCACAAAACTCTACTTACACACCACCAGACTCTACTTACACACCACCAAACTCTACTTACACACCACCAAATTCTTCTTACACACCACAAGACTCTACTTACACACCGCCAGACTCTACTTACACACCACCAAACTCTACTTACACACCACCAAATTCTTCTTACACACCACCAGACTCTAGTTACACACCACCAGACTCTACTTACACACCACCAAACTCTACTTACACACAACGAAACTCTACTTACACACCACCAAACTCTACTTACACACCACCAGACTCTACTTTCACACCACCAAACTCTACTTACACACCACCAGACTCTATTTACACACCACCAAACTCTACTTACACACCACCAGACTCTACTTTCACACCACCAAACTCTACTTACACACCACCAGGCTCTATTTACACACCACCAAACTCTACTTACACACCACCAGACTCTACTTACACACCACCAGACTCTACTTACACACCACCAGACTCTGCTTACACTCAACCAGACTCTGCTTACACTCGACCAGACTCTACTTACACTCCACCAGACTCTGCTTACACTCCACCAGACTCTGCTTACACTCGACCAGACTCTACTTACACTCCACCAGACTCTGCTTACACACCACCAGACTCTACTTACACACACGTCAGACTCTACTTACACACCAAACTCTACTTACACACCACCAGACTCTACTTACACACACATCAGAGTCTACTTACACACCAAACTCTACTTACACACCACCAGGCTCTACTTACACACACCAGACTCTACTTACACACCACCAGACTCTTCTTACACACCACCAGACTCTACTTACGCAACACCAGACTCTTCTTACACACCACCAAACTCTACTTATACACCAACAAGCTCTACTTACACACCACCAGACTCTTCTTACACACCACCAGACTCTACTTACGCACCACCAGACTCTTCTTACACACCACCAAACTCTTCTTACACACCACCAGACTCTACTTACACACCACCAGACTCTACTTACACACCACGAAACTCTACTTACACACCACCAGACTCTTCTTACACACCACCAGACTCTACTTACACACCACCAAACTCTACTTACACACCACCAGACTCTACTTACACACCACCAAACTCTACTTACACACCACCAGACTCTACTTACACACCACCAAACTCTACTTACACACCACCAGACTCTACTTACACACCACCAGACTCTACTTACACACCACCAGACTCTACTTACACGCACCAGACTCTACTCACACTCCAGACTCTACTTACACACCACCAAACTCTACTTACACACCATCAGACTCTACATACACACCACCAAACTCTACTTACACACCACCAGACTCTACTTACACACACCAGACTCTACTTACACGCACCAGACTCTACTCACACTCCAGACTCTACTTACACACCACCAAACTCTACTTACACACCATCAGACTCTACATACACACCACCAAACTCTACTTACACACCACCAGACTCTACTTACACACACCAGACTCTACTTACACGCACCAGACTCTACTCACACTCCAGACTCTACTTACACACCACCAGACTCTACTTACACACCACCAAACTCTACTTACACACAATCAAACTCTACTTACACACCACCAGGCTCTACTTACACACCACCAAACTCTACTTACACACAATCAAACTCTACTTACACACCACCAGACTCTACTTACATGTGACAGGCGTGCCAGATCCAATATTGCTTGGGCAAGAAGGGCCTAAAGGCCTCGTCTCCCTGATTGACTATCCTGGCTGTGAACCTGAGTAGTCTCCTGGTCTCCAGGTGCCAGCCATACCCACTGTCCTGGAGGTAAAGTAGAGTTAAGAGAGTCTCCTGGTCTCCAGGTGCCAGTTATAACCGCTGTCCTGGAGGTAAAGTAGAGTTAAGAGAGTCTCCTGGTCTCCAGGTGCCAGCCATACCCACTGTCCTGGAGGTAAAGTAGAGTTAAGAGAGTCTCCTGGTCTCCAGGTGCCAGCCATAACCGCTGTCCTGGAGGTAAAGTAGAGTTAAGAGAGTCTCCTGGTCTCCAGGTGCCAGCCATAACCACTGTCCTGAAGGTAAAGTAGAGTTAAGAGAGTCTCCTGGTCTCCAGGTGCCTGCCATAACCACTGTCCTGGAGGTAAAGTAGAGTTAAGAGAGTCTCCTGGTCTCCAGGTGCCAGCCATAACCGCTGTCCTGGAGGTAAAGTAGAATTAAGAGAGTCTCCTGGTCTCCAGGTGCCAGCCATAACCGCTGTCCTGGAGGTAAAGTAGAGTTAAGAGAGTCTCCTGGTCTCCAGGTGCCAGCCATAACCGCTGTCCTGGAGGTAAAGTAGAGTTAAGAGAGTCTCCTGGTCTCCAGGTGCCAGCCATAACCGCTGTCCTGGAGGTAAAGTAGAGTTAAGAGAGTCTCCTGGTCTCCAGGTGCCTGCCATAACCACTGTCCTGGAGGTAAAGTAGAGTTAAGAGAGTCTCCTGGTCTCCAGGTGCCTGCCATAACCACTGTCCTGGAGGTAAAGTAGAGTTAAGAGAGTCTCCTGGTCTCCAGGTGCCTGCCATAACCACTGTCCTGGAGGTAAAGTAGAGTTAAGAGAGTTTCCTGGTCTCCAGGTGCCAGCCATAACCTCTGTCCTGGAGGTAAAGTAGAGTTAAGAGAGTCTCCTGGTCTCCAGGTGCCTGCCATAACCACTGTCCTGGAGGTAAAGTAGAGTTAAGAGAGTCTCCTGGTCTCCAGGTGCCTGCCATAACCACTGTCCTGGAGGTAAAGTAGAGTTAAGAGAGTCTCCTGGTCTCCAGGTGCCTACCATAACCACTGTCCTGGAGGTAAAGTAGAGTTAAGAGAGTCTCCTGGTCTCCAGGTGCCAGCCATAACCTCTGTCCTGGAGGTAAAGTAGAGTTAAGAGAGTCTCCTGGTCTCCAGGTGCCTGCCATAACCACTGTCCTGGAGGTAAAGTAGAGTTAAGAGAGTCTCCTGGTCTCCAGGTGCCAGCCATAACCTCTGTCCTGGAGGTAAAGTAGAGTTAAGAGAGTCTCCTGGTCTCCAGGTGCCAGCCATAACCGCTGTCCTGGAGGTAAAGTAGAGTTAAGAGAGTCTCCTGGTCTCCAGGTGCCAGCCATAACCGCTGTCCTGGAGGTAAAGTAGAGTTAAGAGAGTCTCCTGGTCTCCAGGTGCCAGCCATAACCTCTGTCCTGGAGGTAAAGTAGAGTTAAGAGAGTCTCCTGGTCTCCAGGTGCCAGCCATAACCACTGTCCTGGAGGTAAAGTAGAGTTAAGAGAGTCTCCTGGTCTCCATGTGCCAGCCATAACCACTGTCCTGGAGGTAAAGTAGAGTTAAGAGAGTCTCCTGGTCTCCAGGTGCCAGCCATAACCGCTGTCCTGGAGGTAAAGTAGAGTTAAGAGAGTCTCCTGGTCTCCAGGTGCCAGCCATAACCTCTGTCCTGGAGGTAAAGTAGAGTTAAGAGAGTCTCCTGGTCTCCAGGTGCCAGCCATAACCGCTGTCCTGGAGGTAAAGTAGAGTTAAGAGAGTCTCCTGGTCTCCAGGTGCCAGCCATAACCACTGTCCTGGAGGTAAAGTAGAGTTAAGAGAGTCTCCTGGTCTCCAGGTGCCAGCCATAACCGCTGTCCTGGAGGTAAAGTAGAGTTAAGAGAGTCTCCTGGTCTCCAGGTGCCAGCCATAACCGCTATCCTGGAGGTAAAGTAGAGTTAAGAGAGTCTCCTGGTCTCCAGGTGCCAGCCATAACCGCTGTCCTGGAGGTAAAGTAGAGTTAAGAGAGTCTCCTGGTCTCCAGGTGCCAGCCATAACCGCTGTCCTGGAGGTAAAGTAGAGTTAAGAGAGTCTCCTGGTCTCCAGGTGCCAGCCATAACCGCTGTCCTGGAGATAAAGTAGAGTTAAGAGAGTCTCCTGGTCTCCAGGTGCCAGCCATAACCACTGTCCTGGAGATAAAGTAGAGTTAAGAGAGTCTCCTGGTCTCCAGGTGCCAGCCATAACCACTGTCCTGGAGGTAAAGTAGAGTTAAGAGAGTCTCCTGGTCTCCAGGTGCCAGCCATAACCGCTGTCCTGGAGGTAAAGTAGAGTTAAGAGAGTCTCCTGGTCTCCAGGTGCCAGCCATAACCACTGTCCTGGAGGTAAAGTAGAGTTAAGAGAGTCTCCTGGTCTCCAGGTGCCAGCCATAACCACTGTCCTGGAGGTAAAGTAGAGTTAAGAGAGTCTCCTGGTCTCCAGGTGCCAGCCATAACCGCTGTCCTGGAGGTAAAGTAGAGTTAAGAGAGTCTCCTGGTCTCCAGGTGCCAGCCATAACCTCTGTCCTGGAGGTAAAGTAGAGTTAAGAGAGTCTCCTGGTCTCCAGGTGCCAGCCATAACCGCTGTCCTGGAGGTAAAGTAGAGTTAAGAGAGTCTCCTGGTCTCCAGGTGCCAGCCATAACCACTGTCCTGGAGGTAAAGTAGAGTTAAGAGAGTCTCCTGGTCTCCAGGTGCCAGCCATAACCGCTGTCCTGGAGGTAAAGTAGAGTTAAGAGAGTCTCCTGGTCTCCAGGTGCCAGCCATAACCGCTATCCTGGAGGTAAAGTAGAGTTAAGAGAGTCTCCTGGTCTCCAGGTGCCAGCCATAACCGCTGTCCTGGAGGTAAAGTAGAGTTAAGAGAGTCTCCTGGTCTCCAGGTGCCAGCCATAACCGCTGTCCTGGAGGTAAAGTAGAGTTAAGAGAGTCTCCTGGTCTCCAGGTGCCAGCCATAACCGCTGTCCTGGAGATAAAGTAGAGTTAAGAGAGTCTCCTGGTCTCCAGGTGCCAGCCATAACCACCGTCCTGGAGATAAAGTAGAGTTAAGAGAGTCTCCTGGTCTCCAGGTGCCTGCCATAACCACTGTCCTGGAGGTAAAGTAGAGTTAAGAGAGTCTCCTGGTCTCCAGGTGCCTACCATAACCACTGTCCTGGAGGTAAAGTAGAGTTAAGAGAGTCTCCTGGTCTCCAGGTGCCAGCCATAACCTCTGTCCTGGAGGTAAAGTAGAGTTAAGAGAGTCTCCTGGTCTCCAGGTGCCTGCCATAACCACTGTCCTGGAGGTAAAGTAGAGTTAAGAGAGTCTCCTGGTCTCCAGGTGCCAGCCATAACCTCTGTCCTGGAGGTAAAGTAGAGTTAAGAGAGTCTCCTGGTCTCCAGGTGCCAGCCATAACCGCTGTCCTGGAGGTAAAGTAGAGTTAAGAGAGTCTCCTGGTCTCCAAGTGCCAGCCATAACCACTGTCCTGGAGGTAAAGTAGAGTTAAGAGAGTCTCCTGGTCTCCAGGTGCCAGCCATAACCACTGTCCTGGAGGTAAAGTAGAGTTAAGAGAGTCTCCTGGTCTCCAGGTGCCAGCCATAACCGCTGTCCTGGAGGTAAAGTAGAGTTAAGAGAGTCTCCTGGTCTCCAGGTGCCAGCCATAACCGCTGTCCTGGAGGTAAAGTAGAGTTAAGAGAGTCTCCTGGTCTCCAGGTGCCAGCCATAACCTCTGTCCTGGAGGTAAAGTAGAGTTAAGAGAGTCTCCTGGTCTCCAGGTGCCAGCCATAACCACTGTCCTGGAGGTAAAGTAGAGTTAAGAGAGTCTCCTGGTCTCCATGTGCCAGCCATAACCACTGTCCTGGAGGTAAAGTAGAGTTAAGAGAGTCTCCTGGTCTCCAGGTGCCAGCCATAACCGCTGTCCTGGAGGTAAAGTAGAGTTAAGAGAGTCTCCTGGTCTCCAGGTGCCAGCCATAACCTCTGTCCTGGAGGTAAAGTAGAGTTAAGAGAGTCTCCTGGTCTCCAGGTGCCAGCCATAACCGCTGTCCTGGAGGTAAAGTAGAGTTAAGAGAGTCTCCTGGTCTCCAGGTGCCAGCCATAACCACTGTCCTGGAGGTAAAGTAGAGTTAAGAGAGTCTCCTGGTCTCCAGGTGCCAGCCATAACCGCTGTCCTGGAGGTAAAGTAGAGTTAAGAGAGTCTCCTGGTCTCCAGGTGCCAGCCATAACCGCTATCCTGGAGGTAAAGTAGAGTTAAGAGAGTCTCCTGGTCTCCAGGTGCCAGCCATAACCGCTGTCCTGGAGGTAAAGTAGAGTTAAGAGAGTCTCCTGGTCTCCAGGTGCCAGCCATAACCGCTGTCCTGGAGGTAAAGTAGAGTTAAGAGAGTCTCCTGGTCTCCAGGTGCCAGCCATAACCGCTGTCCTGGAGATAAAGTAGAGTTAAGAGAGTCTCCTGGTCTCCAGGTGCCAGCCATAACCACTGTCCTGGAGATAAAGTAGAGTTAAGAGAGTCTCCTGGTCTCCAGGTGCCAGCCATAACCACTGTCCTGGAGGTAAAGTAGAGTTAACAGAGTCTCCTGGTCTCCAGGTGCCAGCCATAACCGCTGTCCTGGAGGTAAAGTAGAGTTAACAGAGTCTCCTGGTCTCCAGGTGCCAGCCATAACCACTGTCCTGGAGGTAAAGTAGAGTTAAGAGAGTCTCCTGGTCTCCAGGTGCCAGCCATAACCACTGTCCTGGAGGTAAAGTAGAGTTAAGAGAGTCTCCTGGTCTCCAGGTGCCAGCCATAACCGCTGTCCTGGAGGTAAAGTAGAGTTAAGAGAGTCTCCTGGTCTCCAGGTGCCAGCCATAACCTCTGTCCTGGAGGTAAAGTAGAGTTAAGAGAGTCTCCTGGTCTCCAGGTGCCAGCCATAACCGCTGTCCTGGAGGTAAAGTAGAGTTAAGAGAGTCTCCTGGTCTCCAGGTGCCAGCCATAACCACTGTCCTGGAGGTAAAGTAGAGTTAAGAGAGTCTCCTGGTCTCCAGGTGCCAGCCATAACCGCTGTCCTGGAGGTAAAGTAGAGTTAAGAGAGTCTCCTGGTCTCCAGGTGCCAGCCATAACCGCTATCCTGGAGGTAAAGTAGAGTTAAGAGAGTCTCCTGGTCTCCAGGTGCCAGCCATAACCGCTGTCCTGGAGGTAAAGTAGAGTTAAGAGAGTCTCCTGGTCTCCAGGTGCCAGCCATAACCGCTGTCCTGGAGGTAAAGTAGAGTTAAGAGAGTCTCCTGGTCTCCAGGTGCCAGCCATAACCGCTGTCCTGGAGATAAAGTAGAGTTAAGAGAGTCTCCTGGTCTCCAGGTGCCAGCCATAACCACCGTCCTGGAGATAAAGTAGAGTTAAGAGAGTCTCCTGGTCTCCAGGTGCCAGCCATAACCGCTGTCCTGGAGGTAAAGTAGAGTTAAGAGAGTCTCCTGGTCTCCAGGTGCCAGCCATAACCACTGTCCTGGAGATAAAGTAGAGTTAAGAAAGTCTCCTGGTCTCCAGGTGCCAGCCATAACCGCTGTCCTGGAGGTAAAGTAGAGTTAAGAGAGTCTCCTGGTCTCCAGGTGCCAGCCATAACCACTGTCCTGGAGATAAAGTAGAGTTAAGAAAGTCTCCTGGTCTCCAGGTGCCAGCCATAACCGCTGTCCTGGAGGTAAAGTAGAGTTAAGAGAGTCTCCTGGTCTCCAGGTGCCAGCCATAACCACTGTCCTGGAGATAAAGTAGAGTTAAGAAAGTCTCCTGGTCTCCAGGTGCCAGCCATAACCGCTGTCCTGGAGGTAAAGTAGAGTTAAGAGAGTCTCCTGGTCTCCAGGTGCCAGCCATAACCACTGTCCTGGAGATAAAGTAGAGTTAAGAGAGTCTCCTGGTCTCCAGGTGCCAGCCATAACCGCTGTCCTGGAGGTAAAGTAGAGTTAAGAGAGTCTCCTGGTCTCCAGGTGCCAGCCATAACCGCTGTCCTGGAGGTAGAGTTAAGACATTATACTGAAGGTTAAAGCAGAGTTAAGATACCTCCAGCTTACTCTACAAGCTCTCTAAAGGCTCCCCACAGCTTCAGCTTACTCTACAAGCTCTCTAAAGGCTCCCCACAGCTTCAGCTTACTCTACAAGCTCTCTAAAGGCTCCCCACAGCTTCAGCTTACTCTACAAGCTCTCTAAAGGCTCCCCACAGCTTCAGCTTACTCTACAAGCTCTCTAAAGGCTCCCCACAGCTTCAGCTTACTCTACAAGCTCTCTAAAGGCGCCCCACAGCTTCAGCTTACTCTACAAGCTCTCTAAAGGCTCCCCACAGCTTCAGCTTACTCTACAAGCTCTCTAAAGGCTCCCCACAGCTTCAGCTTACTCTACAAGCTCTCTAAAGGCTCCCCACAGCTTCAGCTTACTCTACAAGCTCTCTAAAGGCTCCCCACAGCTTCATCTTACTCTACAAGCTTCTTAAAGCTGCCAAAAGTTCCAGCTTACCTGAACTTTGCTTGCGGAACCTGCCAGGCAGTTCTCTTCCATGGCACACTGCAGAAAGAAGAGTTGTTTGTCCTCCAGGTGAGCTGACCTGGAGAGCTCTATGTGGTCTGGCACCAGGTCTGCCATCTCTGTGGGTATAGTGGGAGATCAGGGGGTCAGTCCCTTAGTCTTGATAGTAGGGAGTCAGTCACTGGGTCTTGATAGTAGGGGTCAGTCACTGGGTCTTGATAGTAGGGGTCAGTCACTGGGTCTTGATAGCAGGGGTCAGTCTGTCAGTTTTCATAGTGGAGGACAGTCCCTTAGTCTTAGAGGTTCAGTACCTCATTGTTATAAATATACCAACTTATAACCAACTTACAGTCAATTTAGAGTCTAACTTAGTCTACTTACTCCCCACACAGGTGACTCCAGCAATGTTGGGATCTGGCGCTGGGTCTGGACAGAAGACGTCACCAACACGGTCATGTAAGCACTGATCCAGTGACTCCTCGTTGCCGGTACACTTCACTCCACTGATCACTATCTCTGACTTGTTCCCTCCGAAGTATCCTGTCAGAGGATTCCCTGTGAGTTGGGTGGGTCTGGAGGGGTTGTAGGAGGTAGATAGGGATATATTCTAGGTGTCACGGAGTGTGTGGTATGGAGAGGTGACATCACAACAGAAAGTAGGGGCCCCTCAGGAGAGAGGAATCGCTTTTCTGATAGTAACAGATTTATTTTCAAATTCTAGGGGTCAGGGAGTTCTAGAAGTAGGTAGGGGGTGTTCTAGGAGTCAAGGGTTCCATGAGGGAGGTGGGAGAGTGTTCTAGGGGTCAGGAGATACTAGGAGTAAGGTAACAGAGTGTTCTAGGAATCAGGGGGTTCGAGGACGAAGGTAGGGGGTGTTCTAGGAGTCAAGGGTTCCATGAGGGAGGTGGGAGAGTGTTCTAGGGGTCAGGAGATACTAGGGGTAAGGTAACAGAGTGTTCTAGGAATCAGGGGGTTCGAGGACGAAGGTAGGGGGTGTTCTAGGGGTCAAGGGTTCCATGAGGGAGGTGGGAGAGTGTTCTAGGGGTCAGGAGATACTAGGAGTAAGGTAACAGAGTGTTCTATCAATCAGGGGGTTCGAGGACGAAGGTAGGGGGTGTTCTAGGGGTCACGGGAGTTCAAGGAAAGAGGTAGGGGAGTGTTCTTGGGTTCAGGGGGTTTCCAAGAAGGGGGTAAGGGGCTCTAGCGTCGTGGGGTGTCAGGTACTGGAGGTGACATCACCACAGGGGGCCCTAGAAAGAGGGGAAGTGCTGTTTCTATTGATATTTTGGAAGTGACTGATTGATGTAGCAGTTGATGTTAGAACTCTTATATCCTCACTGTCATACACAAACACACATACACTGCCCTCAAACACATATACACTGCCCTCAAACACACATACACTGCCCTCAAACACACATACACTGGCCTCAAACACACATACATTCCCCTCAAACACACATACACTGCCCTCAAACACACATACACTGCCCTCAAACACACATACACTGCCTCAAACACACATACACTGCCCTCAAACACACATACACTGCCCTCAAACACACATACACTGGCCTCAAACACACATACACTGCCTCAAACACACATACACTGCCCTCAAACACACATACATTGCCCTCAAACACACAAACACAGCCCTCAAACACACATACACTGCCCTCAAACACACATACACTGCCTCAAACACACATACACTGGCCTCAAACACACATACACTGCCCTCAAACACATACACTGCCCTCAAATACATACACTGCCCTCAAACACACATACACTGCCTCAAACACACATACACTGCCCTCAAACACACATACACTGCCCTCAAACACACATACACTGCCCTCAAACACATACACTGCCCTCAAATACATACACTGCCCTCAAACACACATACACTGCCCTCAAACACACATACACTGCCTCAAACACACATACACTGGCCTCAAACACACATACACTGCCCTCAAACACACATACACTGCCCTCAAACACATACACTGCCCTCAAATACATACACTGCCCTCAAACACACATACACTGCCCTCAAACACACATACACTGCCTCAAACACACATACACTGCCCTCAAACACACATACACTGCCCTCAAACACACATACACTGCCCTCAAACACACATACACTGCCCTCAAACACACATACACTGCCTCAAACACACATACACTGCCCTCAAACACACATACACTGCCCTCAAACACACATACACTGCCCTCAAACACACATACACTGCCCTCAAACACACATACACTGCCCTCAAACACACATACACTGCCCTCAAACACACATACACTGCCCTCAAACACACATACACTGCCCTCAAACACACATACACTGCCCTCAAACACATATACACTGCCCTCAAACACATATACACTGCCCTCAAACACACATACACTGCCTCAAACACACATACACTGCCCTCAAACACACATACACTGCCTCAAACACACATACACTGCCCTCAAACACACATACACTGCCCTCAAACACATATACACTGCCCTCAAACACATATACATTGCCCTCAAACACACATACACTGCCTCAAACACACATACACTGCCCTCAAACACACATACACTGCCTCAAACACACATACACTGCCCTAAAACACATATACACTGCCCTCAAACACACATACACAGACACACATACACTGCCCACAGACACACATACACTGCCCTCAAACACACATACACTGCCCTCAAACACACATACACTGCCCTCAAACACACATACACTGCCCTCAAACACACATACACTGCCCTCAAACACATATACACTGCCCTCAAACACATATACACTGCCCTCAAACACATATACACTGCCTCAAACACACATACACTGCCTCAAACACACATACACTGCCCTCAAACACACATACACTGCCCTCAAACACACATACACTGCCCTCAAACACACATACACTGCCCTCAAACACACATACACTGCCCTCAAACACACATACACTGCCTCAAACACACATACACTGCCCTCAAACACACATACACTGCCTCAAACACACATACACTGCCCTCAAACACACATACACTGCCCTCAAACACACATACACTGCCTCAAACACACATACACTGCCCTCAAACACACATACACTGCCTCAAACACACATACACTGCCCTCAAACACACATACACTGCCCTCAAACACACATACACTGCCCTCAAACACACATACACTGCCTCAAACACACATACACTGCCCTCAAACACACATACACTGCCTCAAACACACATACACTGCCCTCAAACACACATACACTGCCCTCAAACACACATACACTGCCCTCAAACACACATACACTGCCCTCAAAACATACATACACTGCCCTCAAACACACATACACTGCCCTCAAACACACATACACTGCCCTCAAACACACATACACTGCCCTCAAACACACATACACTGCCCTCAAACACACATACACTGCCCTCAAACACACATACACTGCCCTCAAACACACATACACTGCCCTCAAACACACATACACTGCCCTCAAACACACATACACTGCCCTCAAACACACATACACTGCCCTCAAACACACATACACTGCCTCAAACACACATACACTGCCCTCAAACACACATACACTGCCCTCAAACACACATACACTGCCCTCAAACACACATACACTGCCCTCAAACACACATACACTGCCCTCAAACACACATACACTGCCCTCAAACAAAAATACACTGCCTCAAAAACACATACACTGCCCTCAAACACACATACACTGCCCTCAAACACACATACACTGCCCTCAAACACACATACACTGCCCTCAAACACACATACACTGCCCTCAAACACACATACACTGCCCTAAAAACACACATACACTGCCCTCAAACACATATACACTGCCCTCAAACACACATACACTGCCCTCAAACACACATACACTGCCCTAAAAACACGCATACACTGCCCTCAAACACATATACACTGCCCTCAAACACATATACACTGCCTCAAACACACATACACTGCCCTCAAACATACATACACTGCCCTCAAACACATATACACTGCCTCAAACACACATACACTGCCCTCAAACACATATATATTGCCCTCAAACACGTATACACTGCCCTCAAACACACATACACTGCCTCAAACACACATACACTGCCCTCAAACACACATACACTGCCCTCAAACACATATACATTGCCCTCAAACACACATACACTGCCCTCAAACACTCAAACACACATACACTGCCCTCAAACACATATACACTGCCCTCAAACACACATACACTGCCCTCAAACACACATACACTGCCCTCAAACACACATACACTGCCCTCAAACACACATACACTGCCTCAAACACACATACACTGCCTCAAACACACATACACTGCCCTCAAACACACATACACTGCCTCAAACACACATACACTGCCTCAAACACACATACACTGCCTCAAACACACATACACTGCCCTCAAACACACATACACTGCCCTCAAACACACATACACTGCCCTCAAACACACATACACTGCCCTCAAACACACATACACTGCCTCAAACACACATACACTGCCTCAAACACACATACACTGCCCTCAAACACATATACATTGCCCTCAAACACTCATACACTGCCCTCAAACACACATACACTGCCCTCAAACACACATACACTGCCCTCAAACACACATACACTGCCCTCAAACACTCATACACTGCCCTCAAACACACATACACTGCCCTCAAACACATATACACTGCCCTCAAACACACATACACTGCCCTCAAACACACATACACTGCCCTCAAACACACATACACTGCCCTCAAACACACATACACTGCCCTCAAACACACATACACTGCCCTCAAACACACATACACTGCCCTCAAACACATATACATTGCCCTCAAACACTCATACACTGCCCTCAAACACACATACACTGCCCTCAAACACTCATACACTGCCCTCAAACACACATACACTGCCCTCAAACACATATACACTGCCCTCAAACACACATACACTGCCCTCAAACACACATACACTGCCCTCAAACACACATACACTGCCCTCAAACACACATACACTGCCCTCAAACACTCATACACTGCCCTCAAACACACATACACTGCCCTCAAACACACATACACTGCCCTCAAACACACATACACTGCCCTCAAACACACATACACTGCCCTCAAACACACATACACTGCCCTCAAACACACATACACTGCCCTCAAACATACATACAATGCCCTCAAACACATATACACTGCCTCAAACACACATACACTGCCCTCAAACACACATACACTGCCCTCAAACACATATACACTGCCTCAAACACACATACACTGCCCTCAAACATTCATACACTGCCCTCAAACACACATACACTGCCTCAAACACACATACACTGCCCTCAAACACACATACACTGCCTCAAACACACATACACTGCCCTCAAACACATATACACTGCCTCAAACACACATACACTGCCCTCAAACACATATACACTGCCTCAAACACACATACACTGCCCTCAAACACACATACACTGCCCTCAAACACACATACACTGCCCTCAAACACACATACACTGCCCTCAAACACATATACACTGCCTCAAACACACATACACTGCCCTCAAACACACATACACTGCCCTCAAACACATATACACTGCCCTCAAACACACATACACTGCCCTCAAACACATATACACTGCCTCAAACACACATACACTGCCTCAAACACATATACACTGCCCTCAAACACACATACACTGCCTCAAACACACATACACTGCCCTCAAACACATATACACTGCCTCAAACACACATACACTGCCTCAAACACATATACACTGCCTCAAACACACATACACTGCCCTCAAACACATATACACTGCCACCAGACACACATACACTGCCCTCAAACACATATACACTGCCTCAAACACACATACACTGCCCTCAAACACATATACACTGCCCTCAAACACACATACACTGCCCTCAAACACATATACACTGCCTCAAACACACATACACTGCCCTCAAACACATATACACTGCCTCAAACACACATACACTGCCCTCAAACACACATACACTGCCCTCAAACACACATACACTGCCACCAGACACACATACACTGCCCTCAAACACACATACACTGCCCTCAAACACACATACACTGCCACCAGACACACATACACTGCCCTCAAACACACATACACTGCCCTCAAACACACATACACTGCCCTCAAACACACATACACTGCCCTCAAACACACATACACTGCCCTCAAACACACATACACTGCCCTCAAACACACATACACTGCCACCAGACACACATACACTGCCCTCAAACACACATACACTGCCCTCAAACACACATACACTGCCCTCAAACACACATACACTGCCCTCAAACACACATACACTGCCACCAGACACACATACACTGCCCTCAAACACACATACACTGCCACCAGACACACATACACTGCCCTCAAACACACATACACTGCCCTCAAACACACATACACTGCCCTCAAACACACATACACTGCCACCAGACACACATACACTGCCCTCAAACACACATACACTGCCCTCAAACACACATACACTGCCCTCAAACACACATACACTGCCCTCAAACACACATACACTGCCCTCAAACACACATACACTGCCACCAGACACACATACACTGCCCTCAAACACACATACACTGCCCTCAAACACACATACACTGCCCTCAAACACACATACACTGCCCTCAAACACACATACACTGCCACCAGACACACATACACTGCCCTCAAACACACATACACTGCCCTCAAACACACATACACTGCCCTCAAACACACATACACTGCCACCAGACACACATACACTGCCCTCAAACACACATACACTGCCACCAGACACACATACACTGCCCTCAAACACACATACACTGCCACCAGACACACATACACTGCCCTCAAACACACATACACTGCCCTCAAACACACATACACTGCCACCAGACACACATACACTGCCACCAGACACACATACACTGCCCTCAAACACACATACACTGCCCTCAAACACACATACACTGCCCTCAAACACACATACACTGCCACCAGACACACATACACTGCCACCAGACACACATACACTGCCCTCAAACACACATACACTGCCCTCAAACACACATACACTGCCCTCAAACACACATACACTGCCACCAGACACACATACACTGCCCTCAAACACACATACACTGCCCTCAAACACACATACACTGCCCTCAAACACACATACACTGCCCTCAAACACACATACACTGCCCTCAAACACACATACACTGCCCTCAAACACACATACACTGCCCTCAAACACACATACACTGCCCTCAAACACACATACACTGCCCTCAAACACACATACACTGCCCTCAAACACACATACACTGCCCTCAAACACACATACACTGCCCTCAAACACACATACACTGCCCTCAAACACACATACACTGCCCTCAAACACATATACACTGCCCTCAAACACATATACACTGCCCTCAAACACACATACACTGCCCTCAAACACATATACACTGCCCTCAAACACATATACACTGCCCTCAAACACACATACACTGCCCTCAAACACATATACACTGCCCTCAAACACACATACACTGCCCTCAAACACACATACACTGCCTCAAACACATATACACTGCCCTCAAACACACATACACTGCCCTCAATCACACATACACTGCCCTCAAACACATATACACTGCCCTCAAACACATATACACTGCCCTCAAACACACATACACTGCCCTCAAACACATATACACTGCCCTCAAACACATATACACTGCCCTCAAACACACATACACTGCCCTCAAACACACATACACTGCCCTCAAACACACATACACTGCCCTCAAACACACATACACTGCCACCAGACACACATACACTGCCACCAGACACACATACACTGCCCTCAAACACACATACACTGCCACCAGACACACATACACTGCCCTCAAACACACATACACTGCCCTCAAACATGCATACACTGCCTCAAACACACATACACTGCCCTCAAACACACATACACTGCCACCAGACACACATACACTGCCCTCAAACACACATACACTGCCACCAGACACACATACACTGCCCTCAAACACACATACACTGCCACCAGACACACATACACTGCCCTCAAACACACATACACTGCCCTCAAACATGCATACACTGCCCTCAAACACACATACACTGCCCTCAAACACACATACACTGCCCTCAAACACATATACACTGCCCTCAAACACACATACACTGCCCTCAAACACACATACACTGCCTCAAACACACATACACTGCCCTCAAACACACATACACTGCCCTCAAACACATACACTGCCCTCAAACACACATACACTGCCACCAGACACACATACACTGCCACCAGACACACATACACTGCCCTCAAACACACATACACTGCCCTCAAACACACATACACTGCCCTCAAACACACATACACTGCCTCAAACACACATACACTGCCCTCAAACACACATACACTGCCCTCAAACACACATACACTGCCCTCAAACACATATACACTGCCCTCAAACACACATACACTGCCTCAAACACACATACACTGCCCTCAAACACATATACACTGCCCTCAAACACACATACACTGCCTCAAACACACATACACTGCCCTCAAACACACATACACTGCCCTCAAACACACATACACTGCCCTCAAACACACATACACTGCCTCAAACACACATACACTGCCCTAAAACACACATACACAAACACACATACACTGCCCTCAAACACACATACACTGCCCACAGACACACATACACTGCCCTCAAACACACATACACTGCCCTCAAACACACATACACTGCCCTCAAACACACATACACTGCCCACAGACACACATACACTGCCCTCAAACACGCATACACAAACACAGACACACATACACTGCCCTCAAACACACATACACTGCCCTCAAACACACATACACAAACACAGACACACATACACTGCCCTCAAACACACATACACAAACACACATACACTGCCCTCAAACACACATACACTGCCCACAGACACACATACACTGCCCTCAAACAAACATACACTGCCCTCAAACATGCATACACTGCCCTCAAACACGCATACACTGCCCTCAAACACGCATACACTGCCCTCAAACAAACATACACTGCCCTCAAACACACATACACTGCCCTCAAACAAACATACACTGCCCTCAAACATGCATACACTGCCCTCAAACACGCATACACTGCCCTCAAACACGCATACACTGCTTCCAGCCACCTGCCAATCGCCCCAACGTTAAAAACCCACACCTCACACCCATACACAGCCTATACAAACACTATATACCCTTCACCATAGGCCTACCAGCCAAATTCAGCCTCCAACCCACCAGTAGAGACCGCCCCCTGGGCATATTTTAGGCCTAGCTGCCTGCAGACCACCATGCCTTCAAATAAGCTCCATCCATCACCACAGATGAGGCCCCAGGAGCTAGAGCCCGGCAGCTTGACCTCCACACGGCCCTCTGAGTCCGTCCTGCCTCCTAGTACGCGTAGCTGGATGTTGCCCTCCACAGAGTGCTGGAGGAAGAGGTTGTAAGGTCAGTGATAGGCCTACTGGACCATGCTAGGTAGGTTAATAACATTGTAGTAGGCCTGTTGAACCATGTTAGGCTGATTCAACTCTACAGTAGACCTACTAGACCATGCTACGTAGGTTAATAACACTGTTGTAGGCCTACTCGACCATGTTAGGCTGGTTCAGCACTACAGTAGTCCTACTGGATCTCTTTCTTTCACTGAAGTCCCATTTACAAACTACACAAACCAGCCTGCAGGGTGCTCATTCCATAACCACATAAAACCACTAATTAGAACCACTTACCCCTAGTTTAGTCTTGTTGACAGTGATTGGCTGGTCCCTTGGGGCAGTGTGGGGGTCCCTGGGGGTCAGTATGGGGGTCCCTGGGGTACTAGAACCACTTACCCCTAGTTTAGTCTTGTTGACAGTGATGGGCTCGTCCCTGGGGGCAGTGTGGGGGTCCCTGGGGGTCAGTATGGGGGTCACTGGGGTACTAGAACCACATACTCCTAGTTTAGTCTTGTTGACAGTGATTGGCTGGTCCCTGGGGGGCAGTGTGGGGGTCCCTGGGGGTCAGCATGGGGGTCCCTGGGGTACTAGAACCACTTACCCCTAGTTTAGTCTTGTTGACAGTGATTGGCTCGTCCCTGGGGGGCTGTGTGGGGGTCCCTGGGGGGCAGTGTGGGGGTCCCTGGGGGGCAGTGTGGGGGTCCCTGGGGGGCAGTGTGGGGGTCCCTGGGGGGCAGTGTGGGGGTCCCTGGGGGGCAGTGTGGGGGTCCCTGGGGGGTAGTGTGGGGGTCCCTGGAGGCAGTGTGGGGGTCCCTGGGGGGTAGTGTGGGGGTCCCTGGGGGGCAGTGTGGGGGTCCCTGGGGGGTAGTGTGGGGGTCCCTGGGGGGCCGTGGGGGGGTCCCTGGGGGGCAGTGTGGGGGTCCCTGGGGGGCAGTGTGGGAGTCCCGGGGGTCAGTATGGGGGTCCCTGGGGTACTAGAACCACTTACCCCTAGTTTAGTCTTGTTGACAGTGATGGGCTGGTCCCTGGGGGGCAGTGTGGGGGTCCCTGGGGGGCAGTGTGGGAGTCCCGGGGGTCAGTATGGGGGTCCCTGGGGTACTAGAACCACTTACCCCTAGTTTAGTCTTGTTAACAATGATGGGCTCGTCCCTGGGGGGTAGTGTGGGGGGTCCCTGGGGTACTAGAACCACTTACCCCTAGTTTAGTCTTGTTAACAATGATGGGCTCGTCCCTGGGGGGCAGTGTGGGGGTCCCTGGGGTACTAGAACCACTTACCCCTAGTTTAGTCTTGTTGACAATGATGGGCTCGTCCCTGGGGAGCAGTGTGGGGGTCCCTGGGGTACTAGAACCACTTACCCCTAGTTTAGTCTTGTTAACAATGATGGGCTCGTCCCTGGGGGGCAGTGTGGGGGTCCCTGGGGTACTAGAACCACTTACCCCTAGTTTAGTCTTGTTAACAATGATGGGCTCGTCCCTGGGGGGCAGTGTGGGGGTCCCTGGGGTACTAGAACCACTTACCCCTAGTTTAGTCTTGTTAACAATGATGGGCTCGTCCCTGGGGGGCAGTGTGGGCGTCCCTGGGGGCAGTGTGGGGGTCCCTGGGGTACTAGAACCACTTACCCCTAGTTTAGTCTTGTTGACAATGATGGGCTGGTCCCTGGGGGGCAGTGTGGGGGTCCCTGGAGGGCAGTGTGGGGGTCCCTGGGGGTCAGTATGGGGGTCCCTGGGGTACTAGAACCACTTACCCCTAGTTTAGTCTTGTTGACAATGATGGGCTGGTCCCTGGGGGGCAGTGTGGGGGTCCCTGGGGGGCAGTGTGGGGGTCCCTGCGGTACTAGAACCACTTACCCCTAGTTTAGTCTTGTTGACAATGATGGGCTGGTCCCTGGGGGGCAGTGTGGGGGTCCCTGGGGGGCAGTGTGGGGGTCCCTGGGGTGCAGTATGGGGGTCCTTGCGGTACTAGAACCACTTACCCCTAGTTTAGTCTTGTTGACAATGATGGGCTGGTCCCTGGGGGGCAGTTGGGGGGTCCCTGAGGGCCAGTATGGGGGTCCCTGGGGTACTAGAACCACTTACCCCTAGTTTAGTCTTGTTGACAGTAATGGGCTCGTCCCTAGGGGGCAGTGTGGGGGTCCCTGGGGGTCAGTATGGGGGTCCCTGGGGTACTAGAACCACTTACCCCTAGGTTAGTCTTGTTGACAATGATGGGCTCGTCCCTGGGGAACAGTGTGGGGCTCCCTGGGGGGCAGTGTGGGGGTCCCTGGAGGGCAGTATGGGGGTCCCTGCGGTACTAGAACCACTTACCCCTAGTTTAGTCTTGTTGACAATGATGGGCTCGTCCCTGGGGAACAGTGTGGGGCTCCCTGGGGGGCAGTGTGGGGGTCCCTGGGGAACAGTGTGGGGGGCCCTGAGGGCCAGTATGGGGGTCCCTGGGGTACTAGAACCTCTTACCCCTAGTTTAGTCTTGTTGACAATGATGGGCTGGTCCCTTGGGGCAGTGTGGGGGTCCCTGGGGAACAGTGTGGGGGTCCCTGAGGGCCAGTATGGGGTCCCTGGGGTACTAGAACCACTTACCCCTAGTTTAGTCTTGTTGACAGTGATGGGCTCGTCCCTGGGGGCAGTGTGTGGGTCCCTGGGGATCAGTATGGGGGTCCCTGGGGGCACCATGGGGGTCCCTGGGGTACTAGAACCACTCACCCATAGTTTAGTCTTGTTGACAGTGATGGGCTGGTCCCTGGGGGGCAGTGTGGGGGTCCCTGGGGGGCAGTGTTGGGGTCCCTGGGGGGCAGTGTGGGGGTCCCTGGGGTACTAGAACCACTTACCCCTAGTTTAGTCTTGTTGACAATGATGGGCTCGTCCCTGGGGGGCAGTGTGGGGGTCCCTGGGGTGGTAGCAAAGTGGGACTGACAGACCACACCTGCTGACTCATCATTCTGACAGTCGTGGACGCCCCAGCCGTCAAACCTGCAGTCTGTCAGGGACTCTTCAGTCCCCACGCAGAAGAGGTTGTCCATCCAGTACCTGTCTGTTGTGAAGCAGGGGATCAGTCACCTTGTGTGTGTGTGGGTACCTGCTTAACCAGGTACTTTGTTAAACAGGTACCTAGTTGCCCTGATACCTAATTACCCAGATACCTAATTGCCCATGTGCCTGGTTACCCAGGTACCTAATTATACATTCACCTAATACCCAAGTACCTAATTACTTAGGCACCTAGCTACACAGTACCTAATAACTCTAGGTACCTAATTATCCAGATACATACTTAACCTGGTAGTTAATTACCAGGGTACCTAATTACATAGGTATCTGATTATCTTGGAAACTAATTACCCAGGAAGCAAATTACCTAATACCCAGGTACCTAATAACATAGGTAGCTAATTACCTAATTACCCAGGTACCTAACAACTTAGTTACCTAATGAACCTGGTGCCTAAGACCTAGGTTTCTAATTAATGAAGTACCTAATAACCTAGATTTCTAATTAACCAAGTACCTAATAACCTAGATACCTAATTACGGAGGTTCCTATTACACATTCACCTAATTATCCAAGTTCCTAATTATCTAGGCACTTACACAAGTACCTAATTACACAGTATCTAATAACCCAAGTACCTACTTAACCAGGTACTTACTTTCCCAGGTAACTAATTATCTATGTACCTAATTACATAGATACCTAATAACCTATGTAACTAATTATCCGGGTATCTAGTTACGTAGTTACTAGGTACCTAATTACCTAATACCCAGTTACGTAATTACCTAGGTCCCCAATTACCAATACCCAGGTAACTAATAACGTAGGTATCAAATTAACCAGTTACCTAATAACATCGGTATATAATTAATCAGGTAGCTGATTCTCTTGGTACCTAATTAACCAGGTATCTAATAATCTAGATCCTTAATTACGCAGGTACCTGGAGGTTACCTGGAGGTTATTCCGCGGATCAGCGCCCCCGCGGCCCGGTCCACGACCAGGCCTCCCGGTGGATCAGGACCTGATCAACCAGGCTGTTACTGCTGGCCGCACGCAGTCCAACGTACGAACCACAGCCCGGCTGATCCGGCACTGACTTTAGGTATCTGTCCAGCTCTCTCTGGAAGGCAGCCAGGGGTCTTGAAGGCAGCCAGGGGTCTTGAAGGCAGCCAGGGGGTCTTGAAGGCAGCCAGGGATCTTGAAAGCAGCCAGGGGTCTTGAAGGCAGCCAGGGGTCTTGAAGGCAGCCAGGGGTCTTGAAGGCAGCCAGGGGTCTTGAAGGCAGCCAGGGGTCTTGAAGGCAGCCAGGGGTCTTGAAGGTAGCCAGGGGTCTTGAAGGCAGCCAGGGATCTTGAAGGCAGCCAGGGGTCTTGAAGGCAGCCAGGGGGTCTTGAAGGCAGCCAGGGATCTTGACGGCAGCCAGGGGTCTTGAAGGCAGCCAGGGGTCTTGAAGGCAGCCAGGGGTCTTGAAGGCAGCCAGGGGTCTTGAAGGCAGCCAGGGGTCTTGAAGGCAGCCAGGGGTCTTGAAGGCAGCCAGAGGTCTTGAAGGCAGCCAGGGGGTCTTGAAGGCAGCCAGGGAGTCTTGAAGGCAGCCAGGGGGTCTTGAAGGCAGCCAGGGGGTCTTGAAGGCAGCCAGGGAGTCTTGAAGGCAGCCAGGGGGTCTTGAAGGCAGCCAGGGGGTCTTGAAGGCAGCCAGGGAGTCTTGAAGGCAGCCAGGGATCTTGAAGGCAGCCAGGGGTCTTGAAGGCAGCCAGGGGGTCTTGAAGGCAGCCAGGGATCTTGACGGCAGCCAGGGGTCTTGAAGGCAGCCAGGGGTCTTGAAGGCAGCCAGGGGTCTTGAAGGCAGCCAGGGGTCTTGAAGGCAGCCAGGGGTCTTGAAGGCAGCCAGGGGTCTTGAAGGCAGCCAGAGGTCTTGAAGGCAGCCAGGGGGTCTTGAAGGCAGCCAGGGAGTCTTGAAGGCAGCCAGGGGGTCTTGAAGGCAGCCAGGGGGTCTTGAAGGCAGCCAGGGGGTCTTGAAGGCAGCCAGGGGTTTATTGTTAATTCCCGTTATGCTTGGTGGGAGGCTGTTGAACAGTCTTGGGCCCCGGACACTTATGGTGTTTTCTCTTAGTGTACCAATGGCGCCCCTACTTTTTATTGGGGGCATTTTGCATCGCCTGCCCAGTCTTTTACTTTCATAGGGAGTGATTTCTGTGTGCAGATTTGGGACCATTCCTTCCAAGATTTTCCAAGTGTAGATTATGATATATCTCTCCCTCCTGCGTTCCAACGAGTACAAGTCAAGTGCTTCCAAGCGTTCCCAGTAGTTAAGGTGCTTGACAGAACTTATACGTGCAGTAAAGGATCTCTGTACACTCTCTAGATCTGCGATTTCACCTGCTTTGAATGGAGATGTTAATGTACAGCAGTATTACAGCCTAGAGAGAACAAGTGATTTGAAAAGGATTATCATTGGCTTGGCATCTCTCGTTTTGAAAGTTCTCATTATCCATCCTGTCATTTTCTTTGCACGTGCGATCGTGGCACTGTTGCGATCCTTGAAAGTGAGATCCTCAGACATTACTACTCCCAGGTCCCTTACATTATTTTTCCGCTCTATTGTATGGCCGGAGTCAGTAGTATACTCTGTTCTAGTTATTATCTCCTCCAGTTTTCCATAACGGAGTAGTTGGAATTTGTCCTCATTGAACATCATATTGTTTACCGTTGCCCACTGGAAAACTTTGTTTATATCTTCTTGGAGGTTAACCGCGTCCTCAGCAGATGACAGCCTCATGCAGATCCTAGTATCATCCGCAAAGAATGATACGGTGCTGTGGTGTATATCTCTGTTTATGTCTGATATGAGGATAAGGAATAAGATGGGGTGAGTACTGTGCCTTGTGGAACAGAGCTCTACTAGACTGGAGAATACACTAGACCTCATCTTCACTAACAATGATGATCTGATAAGAAATGTCACCATATCAAAAACAATATACTCAGATCACAACATAATTGAGGTTCAGACATGTATGCGTGGAGCCCCAGACCGACAAAATGAGACTAGTCACGAGGGAGCATTCACCAAATTCAACTTCAATAACAAAAACATAAAGTGGGACCAAGTAAACCAAGTCCTAACCGATATAAGCTGGGAAGATATACTAAGCAACACAGACCCAAACTTATGCCTAGAACAGATTAACTCGGTGGCACTCGATGTATGCACAAGGCTTATTCCTCTAAGAAAAAGGAGGAGTAGATGTAAAACAGAAAGAGACAGGCGCTCCCTTTACAGGCGACGGAAAAGAATAACAGAGCGGCTAAAAGAGGTCAATATATCCGAAATGCGTAGGGAGTCACTGGTCAGAGAAATAGCAAGCATCGAACTTAAGCTAAAGGAATCTTATAGGAGTCAGGAATCGCGGGAAGAACTAAAAGCCATAAATGAAATCGAAAGAAACCCAAAGTATTTCTGCTCCTATTCCAAATCAAAGTCGAGAACAACGTCCAGTATTGGGCCCCTACTTAAACAAGATGGGTCCTACACAGATGACAGCAAGGAAATGAGTGAGCTACTCAAGTCCCAATATGACTCAGTTTTTAGCAAGCCGCTAACCAGACTGAGAGTCGAAGATCAAAATTATTTTTTTATGAGAGAGCCACAAAATTTGATTAACACAAGCCTATCTGATGTTATCCTGACGCCAAATGACTTCGAACAGGCGATAAATGACATGCCCATGCACTCTGCCCCAGGGCCAGACTCAAGGAACTCCGTGTTCACCAAGAACTGCAAGAAGCCCCTATCACGAGCTTTTACCATCCTATGGAGAGGGAGCATGGACACGGGGGTCGTCCCACAGTTACTAAAAACAACAGACATAGCCCCACTCCACAAAGGTGGCAGTAAAGCAACAGCAAAGAACTACAGACCAATAGCACTAACATCCCATATCATAAAAATCTTTGAAAGGGTCCTAAGAAGCAAGATCACCACCCATCTAGAAACCCATCAGTTACACAACCCAGGGCAACATGGGTTTAGAACAGGTCGCTCCTGTCTGTCTCAACTATTGGATCACTACGACAAGGTCCTAGATGCACTAGAAGACAAAAAGAATGCAGATGTAATATACACAGACTTTGCAAAAGCCTTCGACAAGTGTGACCATGGTGTAATAGCGCACAAAATGCGTGATAAAGGAATAACAGGAAAAATTGGTAGATGGATCTATAATTTCCTCACAAACAGAACACAAAGAGTAGTAGTCAACAGAGTAAAGTCCGAGGCAGCTACGGTGAAAAGCTCTGTTCCACAAGGCACAGTACTGGCTCCCAGTGTTCCACAAGGCACAGTACTCGCTCCCAGTGTTCCACAAGGCACAGTACTCGCTCCCAGTGTTCCACAAGGCACAGTACTCGCTCCCAGTGTTCCACAAGGCACAGTACTCGCTCCCAGTGTTTCACAAGGCACAGTACTGGCTCCCAGTGTTCCACAAGACACAGTACTGGCTCCCAGTGTTCCACAAGGCACAGTACTCGCTCCTATCTTGTTTCTCATCCTCATATCTAACATAGACAAGGATGTCAGCCACAGCACCGTGTCTTCCTTTGCAGATGACACCTGAATCTGCATGACAGTGTCTTCCATTGCAGACACTGCAAGGCTCCAGGCAGACATTGCAGACACTGCAAGGCTCCAGGCGGACATTGCAGACACTGCAAGGCTCCAGGCGGACGTTGCAGACACTGCAAGGCTCCAGGCAGACATTGCAGACACTGCAAGGCTCCAGGCGGACATCAACCAAATCTTTCAGTGGGCTGCAGAAAACAATATGAAGTTCAACGATGAGAAATTTCAATTACTCCGATATGGTAAACACGAGGAAATTAAATCTTCATCAGAGTACAAAACAAATTCTGGCCACGAAATAGAGCGAAACACCAACGTCAAAGACCTGGGAGTGATCATGTCGGAGGATCTCACCTTCAAGGACCATAACATTGTATCAATCGCAGCTGCTAGAAAAATGACAGGATGGATAATGAGAACCTTCAAAACTAGGGAGGCCAAGCCCATGATGACACTCTTCAGGTCACTTGTTCTATCTAGGCTGGAATATTGCTGCACACTAACAGCACCTTTCAAGGCAGGTGAAATTGCCGACCTAGAAAATGTACAGAGAACTTTCACGGCGCGCATAACGGAGATAAAACACCTCAATTACTGGGAGCGCTTGAGGTTCCTAAACCTGTATTCTCTGGAACGCAGGAGGGAGAGATACATGATTATATACACCTGGAAAATCCTAGAGGGACTAGTACCGAACTTGCACACGAAAATCACTCACTACGAAAGCAAAAGACTTGGCAGACGATGCACCATCCCCCCAATGAAAAGCAGGGGTGTCACTAGCACGTTAAGAGACCATACAATAAGTGTCAGGGGCCCGAGACTGTTCAACTGCCTCCCAGCATACATAAGGGGGATTACCAATAGACCCCTGGCAGTCTTCAAGCTGGCACTAGACAAGCACCTAAAGTCGGTACCTGGCCAGCCGGGCTGTGGCTCGTATGTTGGATTGCGTGCAGCCAGCAGTAACAGCCTGGTTGATCAGGCTCTGATCCACAATGAGGCCTGGTCACAGACCGGGCCGCGGGGGCGTTGACCCCCGGAACTCTCTCCAGGTAAACTCCAGCTATGGCAGCCTCCGATTTAACTCTGTTGACCACTACTCTTTGTGTTCGATTTGTTAGGAAGTTGAAGATCCATCTCCCCACTTTTCCAGTTATTCCTTTAGCACGTATTTTATGGGCTATTACGCCATGATCGCATTTGTCAAATGCTTTTGCAAAGTCTGTGTATATTACATCTGCATTCTGATTTTCTTTCAGTGCATCCAAGACCATATCATAGTGATCCAGTAGTTGTGAGAGGCAGGAGCGACCATCCAAGACCATATCATAGTGATCCAGTAGTTGTGAGAGGCAGGAGCGACCATCCAAGACCATATCATAGTGATCCAGTAGTTGTGAGAGGCAGGAGCGACCATCCAAGACCATATCATAGTGATCCAGTAGTTGTGAGAGGCAGGAGCGACCATCCAAGACCATATCATAGTGATCCAGTAGTTGTGAGAGGCAGGAGTGACCATCCAAGGCCATATCATAGTGATCCAGTAGTTGTGAGAGGCAGGAGCGACCATCCAAGACCATATCATAGTGATCCAGTAGTTGTGAGAGGCAGGAGCGACCATCCAAGACCGTATCATAGTGATCCAGTAGTTGTGAGAGGCAGGAGCGACCATCCAAGACCATATCATAGTGATCCAGTAGTTGTGAGAGGCAGGAGCGACCATCCAAGACCATATCATAGTGATCCAGTAGTTGTGAGAGGCAGGAGCGACCATCCAAGACCATATCATAGTGATCCAGTAGTTGTGAGAGGCAGGAGCGACCATCCAAGACCATATCATAGTGATCCAGTAGTTGTGAGAGGCAGGAGCGACCATCCAAGACCATATCATAGTGATCCAGTAGTTGTGAGAGGCAGGAGCGACCATCCAAGACCATATCATAGTGATCCAGTAGTTGTGAGAGGCAGGAGCGACCATCCAAGACCATATCATAGTGATCCAGTAGTTGTGAGAGGCAGGAGTGACCATCCAAGACCATATCATAGTGATCCAGTAGTTGTGAGAGGCAGGAGCGACCATCCAAGACCATATCATAGTGATCCAGTAGTTGTGAGAGGCAGGAGCGACCATCCAAGACCATATCATAGTGATCCAGTAGTTGTGAGAGGCAGGAGCGACCATCCAAGACCATATCATAGTGATCCAGTAGTTGTGAGAGGCAGGAGTGACGTGCCCTGAACCCATGTTGCCCTGGATTGTGCAGATTTTGGGAATCCAGGTGATTTGGAATCCTGCTTCTTAGAACTCTTTCAAAGATTTTTAGGATGTGGGACGTTAGAGCTATTGGTCTATAGTTCTTAGGTACTGCTTTGCTGCCACCTTTATGGAGTGGGGCTATATCCGTTGTTTTAAGTGACTGGAATTTCACCCATGTCCAAGCTCCTCCTCCATAGTGTACTTAGGGCACGCGAGAGGGGTTTCTTGCAGTTCTTAACGAACACAGAGTTCCACGAGTCTGGGCCCGGGGCTGAGTGCATAGGCATGTTGTCAATGGCTTTTTCAAAGTCTGTCAGAGTTAGGGTAATGTCGGAAATCTGGCATACATTTATGGAGTTTTGAGGCTCATTCATGAAGAAATCATTTGGGTCGTCGATCCTCAGACTGATTAGTGGTTCCCTAAACACAGAGTCGTACTGGGATTTCAGTATTTCACTCATTTCCTTGTTGTCATCTGTCATCCCATCCTGTCTGAGTAAGTCCCATCCTGTCCGAGTAAGTCCCATCCTGTCCGAGTAAGTCCCATCCTGTCTGAGTAAGTCCCATCCTGTCTGAGTAAGTCCCATCCTGTCCGAGTAAGTCCCATCCTGTCTGTGTAAGTCCCATCCTGTCTGAGTAAGTCCCATCCTGTCTGTGTAAGTCCCATCCTGTCTGTGTAAGTCCCATCCTGTCTGAGTAAGTCCCATCCTGTCTGAGTAAGGGTCCGATACTAGATGTGGTATTTGCCTTGTTTTTGGTATATGAAAAGAAATATTTCGAATTTCTTTCAATTTCACTAATAGCTTTAAGCTCGTCCTGTCTCTCCTGGTTCCTGTAAGAGTCATTTAGCTTAAGTTCGATAGTTTCCACTTCCCTGGTCAGCGCCTCCTTTCGTGTATCAGATATTCTAGCACTCCTGAGGAGCTCAGTGACTCTTCGTCGTCTTCTGTAGAGGGAGCGTCTTTCTCTCTCCAGTTTACTCCTGCTCTTCTTCTTTCTTAGGGGAATATGCCTAGAACATGCTTCGGCTACCAGGAAGTTGATCCTTTCAAGGCACTGGTTTGGATCCATGTCATTTAAGACATCTTCCCAACATGTTTCGTTTAGGACATGGTTTACCTGGTCCCAGTTGATGTTCTTGTTGTTGAAGTTGTATTTTGTGAAGACACCTTCACAGGTACATGCATTCTGCTGTTCAGGACCCCTATGCATGTACGTCTGGACTTCGATTAGATCGTGATCGGAATTAGTTGTTTTTGATATTCTTATGTCTCTTATCAGGTCCTCATTATTTGTGAAGATAAGGTCAAGTGTGTTTTCTAGTCATGTTGGCTCCACTATCTGCTGGCTTAAGGTGTGTTTCTCGCAGAGACTTAGTAGCTCATGTGTGTGTGACCTTTCATCTGCGCTACCTCCGGGGATTGTTTCAGCTATAACATTATTCGCTACATTCTTCCATTTTGTATGTCTTAGGTTGAAATCACCAGCAGTAAGATGTTTGGGGATGGAGCTGGAAGGTTTTCCAGACAGTAATCAATTTTCAGGTACCCAATTAAACAATTCCCTAATAACCTAGGTACATAATTAGCCAGGTACCTGATAACCTCAGTACCTAATTAACCAGATACCTGATAACTTAGCTACCTAATTAAGCTGGTACCTTGATAAGCTAGATGCCTAATTAACCAAATACCTAATAATCTAGGTACCTAATTACCCAGGTAGATAATTACCAAGATACGTAATAACCTAGGTACCTAATTACTCAGGTGGCTTATTAGAAAGTTACCTAATAACCTAGGCACCTAATTACCCAGGTACCTGATACCTAGGTAACTAATTAACCAGGTATATAATTACCTGGGTAATTAAACTTCATGTAAATATAAGGTCAGTAACTCTCTAAATTAATGTATTTTTAAGATAAGGGGATCAGTCCCAGGAACTGTAGCCCTCTAAATGCCCCTGACTGTGTCCTCAGGGGGGTGTTAGGAGGCTAGTACCCCTACGAGGCCCTAACACCCTAGTCAGGGCCCTAAGGATCCACAACAAGCCAGTACACTGACCTTTAACATGACCATACAAGCCAGTATAGGTGACCTTTTGTAAGCCAGGGAAACCCAGGGTGCGGCAGACAATCTCTCCTTCCCTGGTGTCCCATTCATCATCACAGATGTTACCCCAGCGTCCCTCGTGGTAGATCTGGACGTTACCTGAGGGGTGACACCTGGTTAGTACCTGTTTTGGACTTATTCTTGACTTGTTTAAGGTGTTTAGTAGCGTCCCTCGTGCTAGACCTGGACCTGTTTATTACGTGTTCTGGACCTGCTTAGTACGTATTCTGGGCCTGTTTAGTACGTCCTCTGGACCTGTTTAGTACGTCCTCTGGACCTGTTAGTACGTGCTCTGGACCTGTTTAGTACGTGCTCTGGACCTGTTTAGTACGTCCTCTGGACCTGTTTAGTACGTCCTCTGGACCTGTTTAGTACGTCCTCTGGACCTGTTAGTACGTGCTCTGGACCTGTTTAGTACGTGCTCTGGACCTGTTTAGTACGTGCTCTGGACCTGTTTAGTACGTGCTCTGGACCTGTTTAGTACGTGCTCTGGACCTGTTTAGTACGTGCTCTGGACCTGTTTAGTACGTGGTCTGGACCTGTTTAGTACGTGCTCTGGACCTGTTTAGTACGTCCTCTGGACCTGTTTAGTACGTGCTCTGGACCTGTTTAGTACGTGCTCTGGACCTGTTTAGTACGTGCTCTGGACCTGTTTAGTACGTGCTCTGGACCTGTTTAGTACGTGCTCTGGACCTGTTAGTACGTGCTCTGGACCTGTTAGTACGTGCTCTGGACCTGTTTAGTACGTGCTCTGGACCTGTTTAGTACGTGGTCTGGACCTGTTTAGTACGTGCTCTGGACCTGTTTAGTACGTGCTCTGGACCTGTTAGTACGTGCTCTGGACCTGTTAGTACGTGCTCTGGACCTGTTTAGTACGTGCTCTGGACCTGTTAGTACGTGCTCTGGACCTGTTTAGTACGTGCTCTGGACCTGTTTAGTACGTCCTCTGGACCTGTTTAGTACGTGCTCTGGACCTGTTTAGTACGTGCTCTGGACCTGTTAGTACGTGCTCTGGACCTGTTAGTACGTGCTCTGGACCTGTTTAGTACGTGCTCTGGACCTGTTTAGTACGTGGTCTGGACCTGTTTAGTACGTGCTCTGGACCTGTTTAGTACGTGCTCTGGACCTGTTAGTACGTGCTCTGGACCTGTTAGTACGTGCTCTGGACCTGTTTAGTACGTGCTCTGGACCTGTTAGTACGTGCTCTGGACCTGTTTAGTACGTGCTCTGGACCTGTTTAGTACGTGGTCTGGACCTGTTTAGTACGTGCTCTGGACCTGTTTAGTACGTGTTCTGGACCTGTTTAGTATGTGTTCTGTATGTGTTCAGTAGGTGTTCCTGACCTGTTTACTACCTGTTCTGGACGTGTTTAGTACGTGTTCTGCACCTGCTTAGTATGTGTTCTGCACCTGTTTAGTACGTGTTCTGCACCTGTTTAGCATGTGTTCTGTATGTGTTCAGTACGTGTTCCTGACCTGTTTACTACCTGTTCTGGACCTGTTTAATACATGTTCCTGACCTGTTTAGTATGCGTTCTGGACCTTTCCAGTACTTGTTCTGGACCCGTTTAGTGCCTTTCTTAAAACAAAGAGACATCACAATAGGCCTAGAGGCCTAAGCAGACCAGCAACAGGAGGCTCACAGCCCTAAAGACCCCAACAAGGGTCCACTCCCTTAAATAGGAGAGATAAAGCCACCAAAATATCTATGAAAAATAGAAAAATATTCTCATTGTTAGTGCTGTGCAAATTAGGTCTAAAGAAGGTATCTAGGCCTATAGGCTGGGTTATCCTAGCTCTAGGGCCCTAGTTAAGAGGTAATGGCTGGTTAAGGGTAGATAGTACCCTTAATGACCAGGGGTCATTAGAGTGTAAGAGTGGGGTCAACTGCAGTGACCTGCCAGGTCATGACCCCAGGGATCAGGTAGGTCTAATTAACCAGGTAAGCTATGACGGTCTCCCAGGGCTACTCAGGGCCTCCCAGAGCCACTCAGGGCCTCCCAGAGCCACTCAGGGCCTCCCAGAGCCACTCAGGGCCTCCCAGAGCCACTCAGGGCCTCCCAGAGCCACTCAGGCCTCCCAGAGCCACTCAGGGCATCCCAGAGCCACTCAGGGCATCCCAGAGTCACTCAGGGCCTCCCAGAGCCACTCAAAGCCTCCCAGAGTCACTCAGGGCCTCCCAGAGCCACTCAGGGCCTCTGAGAGTCACTCAGGGCATCCCAGAGCCACACAGGGCATCCCAGTGCCATTCAGGGCCTCCCAGAGAAACTCAGGGCATCCCAGATTAAGATCCTGAAGGCCTAAAAAGACGCCTTTAGGATAGGTTTATCTATCGTAGGAGGATAGACAGAGGGCTCTATCTATCCTAGGATGATAGAGGGTTCTATCTATCCTAGGAGCATAGATTGAGGGGTCCTGTCTATCCTATGAGCATAGACTGAGGGCCCTATCTATCCTAGGAGGATAGACTGAGGGCCCTATCTATCCTAGGAGGATAGACTGAGGGCCCTATCTATCCTACGAGGATAGACTGATGGCCCTATCTATCCTAGGAGGATAGACTGAGGATTCTGTCTATCCTAAGAGCATAAACTGAAGGCCCTATCTATTCTAGGAGTATAGACTGAGGGCTCTATCTATCCTAGGAGCATAAACTGAGGGCTCTATCTATCCTAAGAGCATAGACTGAGGGCTCTTTCTATCACATAATAGACTTAAGGCCTTATCTATCCTAGGAGCATAGACTGAGGTCTCAATCTATCATGTAATAGACTGAGGGCTCTGTTCATCATGTAATAGACTAAGGGCTCTATCTCTACTAGGATGATAGACTGAGGGCTCTACCCTACGTGTGTGTACTGACCCATGTGTACTTGCAGGGTTGAGTCATAGCTCTTGAGTCAGTTGTATGTGTTTATACAATGTGCTACGTGTGTGTACGCACGTACACGCTGGTGTAGGCGTGTGTAAGTGCCTGGGTTGTGTGCACATGTGCGTGGGCGTAGAGCCAGGGTTGTTTACACATGAAATATGACCAGCTGTGGGGCCAGGAATGTCAGCTGTGTACGTGTGTGTGTGTGTGTGCACGTGTGTGTGTGTGTGTGTGTGTGTGTGTGTGTGTGTGTGTGTGTGTGTGTGTGTGTGTGTGTGTCCACGTGTGTGTGTGTGTGTGTGTGTGTGTGTGTGTGTGTGTGTGTGTGCACGTGTGTGTGTGTGTGTGTGTGTGTGTGTGTGTGTGTGTGTGTGTGTGTGTGTGTGTGTGCACGTGTGTGTGTGTGTGTGTGTGTGTGTATGTGTGTGTGTGTGCACGTGTGTGTGTGTGTGTGTGTGTGTGTGTGTGTGTGTGTGTGTGTGTGTGCACGTGTGTGTGTGTACTCACCTAGTTACTCACCTAGTTGAGGTTGCGGGGGTCGAGTCCGAGCTCCTGGCCCCGCCTCTTCACTGATCGCTACTAGGTCACTCTCCCTGAGCCGTGAGCTTTATCGTACCTCTGCTTAAAGCTATGTATGGATCCTGCCTCCACTACATCGCTTCCCAAACTATTCCACTTACTGACTACTCTGTGGCTGAAGAAATACTTCCTAACATCCCTGTGATTCATCTGTGTCTTTAGCTTCCAACTGTGTCCCCTTGTTACTGTGTCCAATCTCTGGAACATCCTGTTTTTGTCCACCTTGTCAATTCCTCTCAGTATTTTGTATGTCGTTATCATGTCCCCCCTATCTCTCCTGTCCTCCAGTGTCGTCAGGTTGATTTCCCTTAACCTCTCCTCGTAGGACATACCTCTTAGCTCTGGGACTAGTCTTGTTGCAAACCTTTGCACTTTCTCTAGTTTCTTTACGTGCTTGGCTAGGTGTGGGTTCCAAACTGGTGCCGCATACTCCAATATGGGCCTAACGTATACGGTGTACAGGGTCCTGAACGATTCCTTATTAAGATGTCGGAATGCTGTTCTGAGGTTTGCTAGGCGCCCATATGCTGCAGCAGTTATTTGGTTGATGTGCGCTTCAGGAGATGTGCCTGGTGTTATACTCACCCCAAGATCTTTTTCCTTGAGTGAGGTTTGTAGTCTCTGACCCCCTAGACTGTACTCCGTCTGCGGCCTTCTTTGCCCTTCCCCAATCTTCATGACTTTGCACTTGGTGGGATTGAACTCCAGGAGCCAATTGCTGGACCAGTTCTGCAGCCTGTCCAGATCCCTTTGTAGTTCTGCCTGGTCTTCGATCGAGTGTATTCTTCTCATCAACTTCACGTCATCTGCAAACAGGGACACCTCAGAGTCTATTCCTTCCGTCATGTCGTTCACAAATACCAGAAACAGCACTGTGTCTGACACCTCGCCACGTACCATGTGTGCACGTGTGAACTGTGTGTGTGTGTGTGTGTGTGTGTGTGTGTGTGTGTGTGTGTGTGTGTTTGCACGTGTGTGTACGTGCGTGTGTGTGTCCACGTGTGTGTGTGTGTGTCGTGTGCACGTGTGAGTGTGTGTGTGTGTGTCGTGTGCACGTGTGTGTGTGTGTGTGTGTGTGTCTACGTGTTTGCGCACGGGTGCGCAAACACACACTGTCACTCACCATCACTGTCACTCACCATCACTGTCACTCACCATCACTGTCACTCACCATCACTGTCACTCACCATCACTGTCACTCACCATCACTGTCACTCACCATCACTGTCACTCACCATCACTGTCTCTCACCATCACTGTCACTCACCATCACTGTCACTCACCATCACTGTCACTCACCATCACTGTCACTCACCATCACTGTCACTCACCATCACTATCTCTCACCATCACTATCTCTCACCATCACTGTCACTCACCATCACTGTCTCTCACCATCACTATCTCTCACCATCACTGTCACTCACCATCACTGTCACTCACCATCACTGTCACACACCATCACTGTCTCTCACCATCACTATCTCTCACCATCACTGTCACTCACCATCACTGTCACTCACCATCACTGTCACTCACCATCACTGTCTCTCACCATCACTATCTCTCACCATCACTGTCTCTCACTATCACTGCCACTCACCATCACTGTCACTCACCATCACTGTCTCTCACCATCACTATCTCTCACCATCACTGTCACTCACAATCACTGTCACTCACCATCACTGTCTCTCACCATCACTGTCTCTCACCATCACTGTCACTCACCATCACTGTCTCTCACCATCACTGTCTCTCACCATAACTGTCTCTCACCATCACTGTCTCTCACCATCACTGTCTCTCACCATCACTGACACTCACCATCACTGTGTCTCACCATCACTGTCTCTTACCATCACTGTCTCTCACCATCACTGTCTCTCACCATCACTGTCTCACCATCACTGTCTCTCACCATCACTGTCTCTCACCATCATTGTCTCTCACCATCACTGTGTCTCACCATCACTGTCTCTCACCATCACTCTCTCTCACCATCACTGTCTCTCACCATCACTGTCTCTCGCCACCACTGTCACTCACCATCATTGTCTCTCACTATCACTGTCACTCACCATCACTGTCTCTCACCATCACTGTCTCTCACCCCACTGTCTCACCATCACTGTCTCTCACCATCACTGTCTCTCACCATCACTGTCTCCCACCATCACTGTCTCACCATCACTGTCACTCACCATCACTGTCTCTCACATTATTGTCACTCACCATCACTGTCTCTCACCATCACTGTCACTCACCATCACTGTCTCTCACCATCAATGTCCCTCAACATCACTGTCTCTCACCATCACTGACTCTCACCATCACTTTCACTCACCATCACTGTCTCTCACCATCACTGTCACTCACCATCACTGTCTCTCACCATCACTGTCTCTCACCATCACTGTCTCTCACCATCACTGTCTTTCTCCATCACTGTCACTCACCATCACTGTCTCTCACCATCACTGTCTCTCACCATCACTGTCTCCCACCATCACTGTCTCTCACCATCACTGTCACTCACCATCACTGTCTCTCACATCATTGTCACTCACCATCACTGTCTCTCACCATCACTGTCACTCACCATCACTGTCTCTCACCATCACTGTCTCTCACCATCACTGTCTCTCGCCATCACTGTCTCCCACCATCACTGTCTCTCACCATCACTGTCACTCACCATCACTGTCTCTCACCATCACAGTCTCTCACCATCACTGTCTCTCGCCATCACTGTCACTCACCATCATTGTCTCTCAGCATCACTGTCTCACCATCACTGTCTCTCGTCATTACTGTCTCTCACCATCACTGTCACTCGCGATCACTGTCTCTCACCATCACTGTCTCTCATCATCATTGTCTCTCACCATCACTGTGTCTCACCATCACTGTCTCTCACCATCACTGTCTCTCACCATCACTGTCTCTCACCATCACTGTCTCTCGCCATCACTGTCACTCACCATCACTGTCTCTCACTATCACTGTCACTCACCATCACTGTCTCTCACCATCACTGTCTCTCACATCACTGTCTCACCATCACTGATTCTCACCATCACTGTCTCTCACCATCACTGTCTCTTACCATCACTGTCTCTCACCATCACTGTCTCACCATCACTGTCTCTCACCAATACTGTCTCTCACCATCACTGTCTCCCACCATCACTGTCTCTCACCATCACTTTCACTCACCATCACTGTCTCTCATATAATTGTCACTCACCATCACTGTCTCTCACCATCACTGTCACTCACCATCACTGTCTCTCACCATCACTGTCCCTCACCATCACTGTCTCTCACCATCACTGTCTCTCACCATCACTGTCACTCACCATCATTGTCTCTCACCATCACTGTCACTCACCATCACTGTCTCTCACCATCACAGTCTCTCACCATCACTGTCTCTCACCATCACTGTCTTTCACCACCACTGTCACTCACCATCACTGTCTCTCACCATCACTGTCTCTCACCATCACTGTCTCCCACCATCACCGTCTCTCACCATCACTGTCACTCACCATCACTGTCTCTCACATCATTGTCACTCACCATCACTGTCTCTCACAATCACTGTCTCTCACCATCACTGTCTCTCACAATCACTGTCTCTCACCATCACTGTCACTCACCATCACTGTCTCTCACCATCACTGTCACTCACCATCACTGTCTCACCATCACTGTCACTCACCATCACTGTTTCTCACCATCACTGTCACTCGCGATCACTGTCTCTCACCATCACTGTCTCTCACCATCGTTGTCTCTCACCATCACTGTCTCTCACCATCACTGTCAACATTACTGTCTCTCACCATCACTGTCTCTCACCATCACTGCCATTCACCGTCACTGTCACTCACCATCAATGTCTCTCACCATCACTGTCTCTCACCATCACTGTCACTCACAATCACTGTCACTCACCATCACTGTCTCTCACCATCACTGTCTCCCACCATCACTGTCTCTCACCATCACTGTCACTCACCATCACTGTCTCTCACATCATTGTAACTCACCATCACTGTCTCTCATCATCACTGGCACTCACCATCACTGTCTCTCACCAACGCTGTCTCTCACCATCACTGTCTTTCACCATCACTGTCACTCACCATCACTGTTTCTCACCATCACTGTCTCTCACCATCACTGTCTCCCACCATCACTGTCTCTCACCATCACTGTCACTCACCATCACTGTCTCTCACATCATTGTCACTCACCATCACTGTCTCCCACCATCACTGTCTCTCACCATCACTGTCACTCACCATCACTGTCTCTCACATCATTGTCACTCACCATCACTGTCTCTCACCATCACTGTCACTCACCATCACTGTCTCTCACCATCACAGTCTCTCACCATCACTGTCTCTCGCCATCACTGTCACTCACCATCATTGTCTCTTACCATCACTGTCTCACCATCACTGTCTCTCACCATCACTGTCTCTCACCATCACTTTCACTCGCGATCAGTATCTCTCACCATCACTGTCTCTCATCATCATTGTCTCTCACCATCACTGTGTCTCACCATCACTGTCTCTCACCATCACTGTGTCTCACCATCACTGTCTCTCACCATCACTGTCTCTCACTATCACTGTCACTCACCATCAATGTCTCTCACCATCACTGTCTCTCACCTCACTGTCTCACCATCACTGTCTCTCACCATCACTGTCTCTCACCATCACTGTCTCTTACCATCTCTGTCTCTCACCATCACTGTCACATCATCACTGTCTCTCACCATCACTGTCTCTCACCATCACTGTCACCCACCATCACTGTCTCTCACCATCACTGTCACTCACCATCACCGTCTCTCACATTATTGTCACTCACCATCACTGTCTCTCACCATCACTGTCACTCACCATCACTGTCTCTCATTATCACCGTCGCTCACCATCACTGTCTCTCACCATCACTGTCTCTCACCATCACTGTTACTCACCATCACTGTCTCTCACCACCACTGTCACTCACCATCACTGTCTCTCACCATTATTGTCTCTCACCATCACTGTCTCTCACCATCACTGTCTTTCACCAACAATGTCACTCACCATCACTGTCTCTCACCATCACTGTCTCTCACCATCACTGTCTCCCACCATCACTGTCTCTCACCATCACTGTCACTCACCATCACTGTCTCTCACATCATTGTCACTCACCATCACTGTTTCTCACCATCACTGTCTCTCACCATCACTGTCTCTCACCATCACTGTCTCTCACCATCACTGTCACTCACCATCACTGTCTCACCATCACTGTCTCTCACCATCACTGTTTCTCACCATCACTGTCACTCGCGATCACTGTCACCCACCATCACTGTCTCTCACCATCACTGTCTCCCACCATCACTGTCTCTCACCATCACTGTCACTCACCATCACTCTCTCACATCATTGTAACTCACCATCACTGGCACTCACCATCACTGTCTCTCACCATCACTGTCTCTCACCAACGCTGTCTCTCAATATCACTGTCTTTCACCATCACTGTCACTCACCATCACTGTTTCTCACCATCACTGTCTCTCACCATCACTGTCTCCCACCATCACTGTCTCTCACCATCACTGTCACTCACCATCACTGTCTCTCACATCATTGTCACTCACCATCACTGTCTCTCACCATCACTGTCACTCACCATCACTGTCTCTCACCATCACTGTCTCTCACCATCACTGTCTCTCGCCATCACTGTCTCCCACCACCACTGTCTCTCACCATCACTGTCACTCACCATCACTGTCTCTCACATCATTGTCACTCACCATCACTGTCTCTCACCATCACTGTCACTCACCATCACTGTCTCTCACCATCACAGTCTCTCACCATCACTGTCTCTCGCCATCACTGTCACTCACCATCATAGTCTCTTACCATCACTGTCTCACCATCACTGTCTCTCACCATCACTGTCTCTCACCATCACTGTCACTCACCATCACTGTCTCACCATCACTGTCTCTCACCATCACTGTTTCTCACCATCACTGTCACTCGCGATCACTCTCACCCACCATCACTGTCTCTCACCATCACTGTCTCCCACCATCACTGTCTCTCACCATCACTGTCACTCACCATCACTCTCTCACATCATTGTAACTCACCATCACTGGCACTCACCATCACTGTCTCTCACCATCACTGTCTCTCACCAACGCTGTCTCTCAATATCACTGTCTTTCACCATCACTGTCACTCACCATCACTGTTTCTCACCATCACTGTCTCTCACCATCACTGTCTCCCACCATCACTGTCTCTCACCATCACTGTCACTCACCATCACTGTCTCTCACATCATTGTCACTCACCATCACTGTCTCTCACCATCACTGTCACTCACCATCACTGTCTCTCACCATCACTGTCTCTCACCATCACTGTCTCTCGCCATCACTGTCTCCCACCATCACTGTCTCTCACCATCACTGTCACTCACCATCACTGTCTCTCACATCATTGTCACTCACCATCACTGTCTCTCACCATCACTGTCACTCACCATCACTGTCTCTCACCATCACAGTCTCTCACCATCACTGTCTCTCGCCATCACTGTCACTCACCATCATAGTCTCTTACCATCACTGTCTCACCATCACTGTCTCTCACCATCACTGTCTCTCACCATCACTGTCACTCGCGATCACTGTCTCTCACCATCACTGTCTCTCACCATCACTGTCTCTCACCATCACTGTCTCTCACCATCACTGTCTCTCACCATCACCGTCTCTCGCCATCACTGTCACTCACCATCACTGTCTCTCACTATCACTGTCACTCAAAATCAATGTCTCTCACCATCACTGTCTCTCACCTCACTGTCTCACCATCACTGTCTCTCACCATCACTGTCTCTCACCACCACTGTCTCTTACCATCTCTGTCTCTCACCATCACTGTCACATCATCACTGTCTCTCACCATCACTGTCTCTCACCGTCACTGTCACCCACCATCACTGTCTCTCACCATCACTGTCACTCACCATCACCGTCTCTCACATTATTGTCACTCACCATCACTGTCTCTCTCCATCACTGTCACTCACCATCACTGTCTCTCACCATCACCGTTCCTCACCATCACTGTCTCTCACCATCACTGTCTCTCACCATCACTGTTACTCACCATCACTGTCTCTCACCACAACTGTCACTCACCATCACTGTCTCTCACCATTATTGTCTCTCACCAACACTGTCTCTCACCATCACTGTCTTTCACCAACACTGTCACTCACCATCACTGTCTCTCACCATCACTGTCTCTCACCATCACTGTCTCCCACAATCACTGTCTCTCACCATCACTGTCACTCACCATCACTGTCTCTCACATCATTGTCACTCACCATCACTGTTTCTCACCATCACTGTCTCTCACCATCACTGTCTCTCACTATCACAGTCTCTCACCATCACTGTCACTCACAATCACTGTCTCACCATCACTGTCTCTCACCATCACTGTTTCTCACCATCACTGTCACTCGCGATCACTGTCTCTCACCACCACTGTCTCTCACCATCGTTGTCTCTCACCATCACTGTCTCTCACCATCACTGTCAACATCACTGTCTCTCACCATCACTGTCACTCACCATCACTGTCACTCACCATCAATGTCTCTCACCATCATTGTCTATCACCATCACTGTCACTCATCATCACTGTCACTCACCATCACTGTCTCACCATCACTGTCTCACCATCACTGTCTCTCACCATCACTGTCTCTCACCATCATTGTCACTTACATTCACTGTCTCTCACCGTCACTGTCTCACACCATCACTGTCTCTCACCATCACTGTCTCTCACCATCACTGTCACTCAACATCACTGTCACTCACCATCACTGTCTCTCACCATCACTGTCTCTCACCATCACTGTCTCTCACCATCACTGTCTCTCGCCATCACTGTCACTCACCATCACTGTCACTCACCATCACAGTCTCTCACCATCACTGTCTCTTACCATCACTGTCACTCACCAACACAGTCACTCACCATCACTGTCACTCACCATCACTGTCTCTCACCATCACTGTCTCTCACCATCACTGTCACTCACTATCACTGTCACTCACCATCATTGTCACTCACTATCACTGTCACTCACCATCACTGTCTCTCACCATCACTGTCACTCATCATCACTGTCTCTCACCATCACTGTCACTCACCATCACTGTCTCTCACCATCACTGTCTCTCACCATCACTGTCACTCACCATCACTGTCACTCACCATCACTGTCTCTCACCATCACTGTCTCTCACCATCACTGTAACTCACCATCACTGTCACTCACCATCACTGTCTCTCACCATCACTGTCTCTCACCATCACTGTCTCTCACCATCACTGTCACTCACCATCACTGTCACTCACCATCACTGTCTCTCACCATCACTGTCTCTCACCACCACTGTCACTCACCATCACTGTCACTCACCATCACTGTCACTCACCATCACTGTCTCTCAACATCACTGTCTCTCACTATCACTGTCTCTCCCCATCACTGTCACTCACCATCACCGTCTCTCACCATCACTGTCTCTCACCATCACTGTCTCTCACTATCACTGTCACTCACCATCACTGTCACTCACCATCACTGTCACTCTCAATCACTGTCTCTCACCATCACTGTCTCTCACCATCACTGTCACTCACCATCACTGTCACTCACCATCACTGTCTCTCACCATCACTGTCCCTCACCATCACTGTCACTCACCATCACTGTCTCTCTCCATCACTGTCACTCACCATCACTGTCTCTCACCATCACTGTCACTCACCATCACTGTCACTCACCATCACTGTCACTCACCATCACTGTCTCTCACCATCACTGTCCCTCACCATCACTGTCACTCACCATCACTGTCCCTCACCATCACTGTCACTCACCATCACTGTCACTCTCAATCACTGTCTCTCACCATCACTGTCTCTCACCATCACTGTCACTCACCATCACTGTCACTCACCATCACTGTCTCTCACCATCACTGTCACTCACCATCACTGTCACTCTCAATCACTGTCTCTCACCATCACTGTCTCTCACCATCACTGTCACTCACCATCACTGTCACTCACCATCACTGTCTCTCACCATCACTGTCACTCACCATCACTGTCTCTCACCATCACTGTCCCTCACCATCACTGTCACTCACCATCACTGTCTCTCTCCATCACTGTCACTCACCATCACTGTCTCTCACCATCACTGTCACTCACCATCACTGTCACTCACCATCACTGTCTCTCACCATCACTGTCACTCACCATCACTGTCTCTCACCATCACTGTCCCTCACCATCACTGTCACTCACCATCACTGTCTCTCTCCATCACTGTCACTCACCATCACTGTCTCTCACCATCACTGTCACTCACCATCACTGTCACTCACCATCACTGTCTCTCACCATCACTGTCACTCACCATCACTGTCTCTCACCATCACTGTCACTCACCATCACTGTCACTCACCATCACTGTCTCTCACCATCACTGTCCCTCACCATCACTGTCACTCACCATCACTGTCTCTCTCCATCACTGTCACTCACCATCACTGTCTCTCACCATCACTGTCACTCACCATCACTGTCACTCACCATCACTGTCTCTCACCATCACTGTCACTCACCATCACTGTCTCTCACCATCACTGTCCCTCACCATCACTGTCACTCACCATCACTGTCACTCACCATCACTGTCACTCACCATCACTGTCTCTCACCATCACTGTCACTCACCATCACTGTCACTCACCATCACTGTCACTCACCATCACTGTCTCTCACCATCACTGTCACTCACCATCACTGTCACTCACCATCACTGTCACTCACCATCACTGTCTCTCACCATCACTGTCCCTCACCATCACTGTCACTCACCATCACTGTCACTCACCATCACTGTCACTCTCAATCACTGTCTCTCACCATCACTGTCTCTCACCATCACTGTCACTCACCATCACTGTCACTCACCATCACTGTCTCTCACCATCACTGTCACTCACCATCACTGTCACTCTCAATCACTGTCTCTCACCATCACTGTCTCTCACCATCACTGTCACTCACCATCACTGTCACTCACCATCACTGTCTCTCACCATCACTGTCACTCACCATCACTGTCTCTCACCATCACTGTCCCTCACCATCACTGTCACTCACCATCACTGTCTCTCTCCATCACTGTCACTCACCATCACTGTCTCTCACCATCACTGTCACTCACCATCACTGTCACTCACCATCACTGTCTCTCACCATCACTGTCACTCACCATCACTGTCTCTCTCCATCACTGTCACTCACCATCACTGTCACTCACCATCACTGTCTCTCACCATCACTGTCCCTCACCATCACTGTCACTCACCATCACTGTCTCTCTCCATCACTGTCACTCACCATCACTGTCTCTCACCATCACTGTCACTCACCATCACTGTCACTCACCATCACTGTCTCTCACCATCACTGTCACTCACCATCACTGTCTCTCACCATCACTGTCCCTCACCATCACTGTCACTCACCATCACTGTCACTCACCATCACTGTCACTCACCATCACTGTCTCTCACCATCACTGTCACTCACCATCACTGTCACTCACCATCACTGTCACTCACCATCACTGTCACTCACCATCACTGTCTCTCACCATCACTGTCACTCACCATCACTGTCACTCACCATCACTGTCTCTCACCATCACTGTCCCTCACCATCACTGTCACTCACCATCACTGTCTCTCTCCATCACTGTCACTCAACATCACTGTCTCTCACCATCATTGTCACTCACCATCACTGTCACTCACCATCACTGTCACTCACCATCACTGTCACTCACCATCACTGTCTCTCACCATCACTGTCCCTCACCATCACTGTCACTCACCATCACTGTCACTCACCATCACTGTCACTCACCATCACTGTCTCTCACCATCACTGTCACTCACCATCACTGTCACTCACCATCACTGTCACTCACCATCACTGTCTCTCACCATCACTGTCACTCACCATCACTGTCACTCACCATCACTGTCACTCACCATCACTGTCTCTCACCATCACTGTCCCTCACCATCACTGTCACTCACCATCACTGTCACTCACCATCACTGTCACTCACCATCACTGTCACTCTCAATCACTGTCTCTCACCATCACTGTCTCTCACCATCACTGTCACTCACCATCACTGTCACTCACCATCACTGTCTCTCACCATCACTGTCACTCACCATCACTGTCACTCTCAATCACTGTCTCTCACCATCACTGTCTCTCACCATCACTGTCACTCACCATCACTGTCACTCACCATCACTGTCTCTCACCATCACTGTCACTCACCATCACTGTCTCTCACCATCCCTGTCCCTCACCATCACTGTCACTCACCATCACTGTCTCTCTCCATCACTGTCACCATCACTGTCTCTCACCATCACTGTCACTCACCATCACTGTCACTCACCATCACTGTCTCTCACCATCACTGTCACTCACCATCACTGTCTCTCACCATCACTGTCACTCACCATCACTGTCACTCACCATCACTGTCTCTCACCATCACTGTCCCTCAATATCACTGTCACTCACCATCACTGTCTCTCTCCATCACTGTCACTCACCATCACTGTCTCTCACCATCACTGTCACTCACCATCACTGTCACTCACCATCACTGTCTCTCACCATCACTGTCACTCACCATCACTGTCTCTCACCATCACTGTCCCTCACCATCACTGTCACTCACCATCACTGTCACTCACCATCACTGTCACTCACCATCACTGTCTCTCACCATCACTGTCACTCACCATCACTGTCACTCACCATCACTGTCACTCACCATCACTGTCACTCACCATCACTGTCTCTCACCATCACTGTCACTCACCATCACTGTCTCTCACCATCACTGTCCCTCACCATCACTGTCACTCACCATCACTGTCTCTCTCCATCACTGTCACTCACCATCACTGTCTCTCACCATCACTGTCACTCACCATCACTGTCACTCACCATCACTGTCTCTCACCATCACTGTCACTCACCATCACTGTCTCTCACCATTCCTGTCCCTCACCATCACTGTCACTCACCATCACTGTCTCTCTCCATCACTGTCACTCACCATCACTGTCACTCACCATCACTGTCTCTCACCATCACTGTCACTCACCATCACTGTCTCTCACCATCACTGTCCCTCACCATCACTGTCACTCACCATCACTGTCACTCACCATCACTGTCACTCACCATCACTGTCTCTCACCATCACTGTCACTCACCATCACTGTCACTCACCATCACTGTCACTCACCATCACTGTCTCTCACCATCACTGTCACTCACCATCACTGTCACTCACCATCACTGTCTCACCATCACTGTCCCTCACCATCACTGTCACTCACCATCACTGTCTCTCTCCATCACTGTCACTCACCATCACTGTCTCTCACCATCACTGTCACTCACCATCACTGTCACTCACCATCACTGTCTCTCACCATCACTGTCACTCACCATCACTGTCTCTCACCATCACTGTCCCTCACCATCACTGTCACTCACCATCACTGTCACTCACCATCACTGTCACTCACCATCACTGTCTCTCACCATCACTGTCTCTCACCATCACTGTCTCTCACCATCACTGTCACTCACCATCACTGTCTCTCACCATCACTGTCACTCACCATCACTGTCACTCACCATCACTGTCTCTCACCATCACTGTCCCTCACCATCACTGTCACTCACCATCACTGTCTCTCTCCATCACTGTCACTCACCATCACTGTCTCTCACCATCACTGTCACTCACCATCACTGTCACTCACCATCACTGTCACTCACCATCACTGTCACTCACCATCACTGTCTCTCACCATCACTGTCTCTCACCATCACTGTCTCTCACCATCACTGTCACTCACCATCACTGTCTCTCACCATCACTGTCACTC